>NC_080051.1:17111266-17178766 GCF_026212465.1 Amaranthus tricolor | reverse complement strand
CGTGATAAGGTATAAATTTTTTAAAATTTTTAAATTTACTGTAATTTATGTTTTTTTTTTTCAATTTTTCGTTTGGCTGATTGTGTGGGGTAAAAGTTTTTTATTTCTCTAGTTCTCCCTATGAAGGGATTATCAGTCACTTCACTCAGACCCCCTGTTTTCGAAGATGATGATGATGATGTTTTGCTGATTGTGACTGTGATTTTTTTTGTTAAATTCTTTTGTTTTATTTGTGTTTCAATGAAATGTTGGAGATTTTGGGTGATGTGGAAGTCATATAATTTATACTCTGAAATCTAAATGTTATCCCCTTTATTCCTTTGATATTGGTACAACTCGAAGATGAAGTGAGATCTTTGTATACTTCTAGCAAACTCAAAGACACAGAGCAAGTACATGTGATAGGGCTTTAGCCAATACTTCTTTAAAAATGTTGGTAGATTGGGAGATGGGGAACATAAATAAAGTTCATAATGAAAATGCATAAGTTGTTTAGCAGTTTGGGGTTTAGGGGCTTAGTGTTTCATGATGAAAATGTGGGTATGGAGTGATAGAGTAGTTGATGTTATGGAGGGATTGGAGGAAGCTTTGACTTGTTTGTTTAATTTCAAAAAAAGGTGTGTATTTTTTGGACATCATAGGACAATGAAAGTGATTACCTTTGGGAAAGAGGAGATAGTTGTATGATATCAAGTTTTAGAGAGACCATTATTAGTATTTTGATGATTATGTAAGTAGTTCTAGGCTTTGTTGCGATAGGGCTTTGGTTTTGTTGTCTTGAAGCTATTATTTAATGATAACTATTATATGTATTGGTTGATATGTTAGCGTATTTTTCTTTTCCTAAATGGTGTCTCACTTTTATTAATTCATGTGGTGCCTAAAGACAAGAATCTAGATGAAAATATCTTGGAGGATTCTATTGTTGTGTTTTAGAAGTGAGTGTATGTGGCTGATAGTCTGTTATGTAATCACTTGATTATTTTTGATGTTTTGAATATTTGTGGGAGATTTAAGGTGTTGTGGGAAACACTCGTGAATGAACAAAGTCTGAACGATGATCTATTTTCTGTTAATGGAATTCCCGAGAAAAGCCTTTTAGGTTAGTTTTAGAGGAAAGGGAAACACTTATTGTGAGATTTATTGCAAGTAATGAAGAATCTATTGTAAGCCAGTACATGAAACGACAAACTTATTTCTAATAATGACAAACATAACGAACTTTAGGGCTTCATTTATGTTGTACTTTGCTTACGGCTATGTTGGGTGGTTGAGATTTAAATGCTTTGTCGAGTGGCGCTTAACACGAAAATTCAGAAAAGAGCTCAATGATGGTAAACAATATTGATGACGGAATTGACTTGGCTGGTAGTGACGAGGTGTTATATTTCTGGTTTAGTAACGGCAAGTGAATCTTTGTTAATCTAGGGTTTTTTTTTTTTCTGTTCATTACCATTTTAAAAGTATAAAGCAATCTATTTTCAAAGATCCAATGCACGGATGGATCACTGCTTAAGAGCTGTAGGATGCATGTTCAGCCTGCTTTTTACGCTTACGTGGATTGAACAGAATATCCGACATGGCTGGTGTCCTATTGGGCTAATTTTATAAATATCCCAATTTCTTTTTATAAATACGCATTTTACAAAGTCGAGACTCGTACATTAGTTCTTTAGACAAAATATAAAGCCCAAATGATCACTTAAACTAAAGATGGTATGCCTAGGCACCTAGCTCTCCTATGTTCCTAGAATTCTGTTTTCATGAAGTTGGCCTTTCTTCATTCGACATCTTGGAGCGTGCTATTTAAATATTTTTTTTTTGTTCTTCCTATTCAGACTAAAATACTTTTCATTAAATCGGTCAAAGTAGGATAACTTAGATTCAAACTTAAGAACACTTCTTAAGGAACAGCCATCAAATCCTCTTCCCATAATATGTAGTCACTCGGATGCAAATTTTGTTATGTTTAAGATTTTTTATACCAAATGTCAATTGACAGTTACAAAGGTCTATGACTGGGAGCAAATATTTCTTTAATTATTCAACCAGTCATTTTGTGATGGAAGCATGTTCTGCTCTGAATTAGTGCAACTACATGAGAAGTTGTATTTGATTGCTTGACTTAAAATAAAACTCAATTGTATTAGCCAATAAATTAAATAAGCTTGGGGAAATCCAATCTTGAAGAGAATAAAATAGCATGCCTCAGCATTGACACTTCATGTATTTATGTGGCCTGAGGGAGATAAGTATGTCTTTGCTGGAATAATAGTAGATTGTCGCAAGTATACTATATATGAACTTTGAGGCATCCATTCTTTATTTGAATGACGTTAGTAGAATGCGAAGGCTTGTCCCCTCTACCTATTTTCAGTCCTAATAAGTTCCATGGTTTGTAAATTCTATTTATCTTATATTATGTACGTCTTGCTTTCCTGCTTTGTGTTGACTCAAATAGCTACTAGTAAAAACCTGCGTATTAGCTCAGTTTTTTCTGCCAACTTTCCTAGAGTTCATTGGCGTTACTTTTAGTCATCTTCTTTTCTTGTTTGTCCTTTTACAGTAATCCACGTGTCCTAATGAAAATTGAACTCAAATATTTCAGTTTAAAGGCTCTTTTATTTCTAAATTTAATTGTATCCCATGAAGATCTTTAATTTTCTTGTCTTATGGACGAGTATTTTATTTGAGTTATGTTTCAGAGCAGTAATCTGGATGAGGCAGAATCATATTTTAGAGACTACAGTATCTTTTCTTATAACTGTTGATTTCTTGCCAGATGCTAATAACTTTTCTTCATTTTATCGCCTTTTTATTCATTTTTAGGGTATGAAGAGCGGCTTATCTGTTTTTTCTGAAACATATATAAGGTTTTCAAATTATTAATGTTAAAGGAGCATATTTTCGGGGTCTAGGCAGTTTTCTCAACTGATGCTGTTAGACCCAAGCTAGGATAATGAGAAAGAGAATAAGTTATTATGAGAACATAAACATAGTTTAATATTCACTGGCAAGCTACAAAAATGAGTCTACCTTTAGATATGAAGAAATCCTTTGGTTTTGATTGTCTCAAATGTGGAGCTCTTATAAACATGCAACGGTGGAAATGCAGTCGCTTTTAGTGTAACTTATACCGAGTGGGATAAAAACACCTTTGACCCGAGTCGAAAGCATCACTTTGACTGACACGCTCACCTCTTATTTTAGCATTCCAAAAATTTTCTGATTTGAACTTAACTGGATATATCCTTTCCATCGATCAAAGTTGAACTGAACTTTTTAACAGAACTGGATAGAACTTTTTTTTTAGATCTATTGGCCTGAAACCAAACTGAATTGAACTTATTGCGACTGGTTGAATTCGATTAAGCTTCCCTGTCAAGAAACAAAAATAAAAAGAGAGAAGGAGAAATAGAGAAAGGAGCTTGAGTGGTCTGAGTCTGAGTCGTGAACTGAACCTGTCTTACCTTATCTGAATAAAAACTTACTTTTAGAAGTGGAAAAACAGGGCTTGTGTGTAACTTTAGGCTTATAGACTCAGCATGCATGTCTGTTGTGTAGGTTATTGCCATTTCATTTGACAATAAAATTATAGACTTTCAAACTTGCAAATGTGAAACAATTAACAATAGATTAAGATTCCACTTTCTCTATAGACTACTGAAAATTACCATGATTTAGACTTTAGAGTTTGGAATACATATTATCATCTTGAACCAAACGGCAGAAATTGTGTAAGTTTACATGTTGAAGTTTGTCATTGTTGGCATATCCAACATTCTGTTCAACTTCAACTGACTGTTTTCGAACCTGAATCACTTAGTGGATGCGCCGTAGCAAGTTATGCTTTATGCTAAGATAGTTTCCGTATTCATTATTCATCAAAGAGTCGGAGTAGTTATGGCAATTATATTGCGGCTAGTACAGAGCTGAATAAAAATAGTGGACAGACATATCTTACCTATATTCTTTGTACTAAATGCGGATGTAAGATTGCCTTCCGTTTATTACTTTTCAAGTCCTTCAACAGCTCTTACTTGTGAATTTCGTTTTAAGGACTCATTGTGCAATCTGGGTCTTAGCTATAAGATTTTGCCTGGTAAGTTTTGAAATCTGAGTATCTGACTCTTGCTGATATAGCTCTCACTGCCGCAAGCTGTAGCTTGAACTCCAGCAGTCCAGCGGTCAGATGTTTGATGGCATTAAAGTCAACCTTTTCTGGAGATACAATTTTGTCTTTACTTTATTAGAAATTACAATGGCCCATTTTGATGGGGCCAAAGATTTATAGTTTTGTTTTTGTTTCGGATTATAATGGACTAAAAATAAAATGTCTCATTAAATCATGTGTACTTATTTTTGTGATGTTGCGCATGATAATGATTACCAAGGTCAATCGGAAATAACCTCTTTGTTGATCTAATGACTAACAAGGGTAAAATTGCGTACATCCGACGCCCAAACCCCACTTTGTATGGAAGCCACTTAATGGCTTTGGGGATGAAATGTTGTTTACTAGAAATTTAAAAGCAAAAGGTTTCCTCTTAGAAAAGGAATGTATTTTCAACATTAAATTTATGTTTATTTGGTGTTTAGATACTGGGTGTCATAATAGTCGGCCTTTTACCGATAAAAATCATATTTTACAGATTAGGAAACGGGGATTGGGTTATGCATCCTCTTTATAAAGGAACTTACAAGATTTTAAATGTAAAACTTTAAAGAACACAAATGCATACAATATAAGAAATGTAATTGATATATGAGTAGGGTTTCTTGGAGAGCAGTTTAGGGCAGTATCTTTTTCATTGGCATTTCACAACAGGGTCTTCTCAGCCTCGTGTGGCATCTGCAGTGGCGGGGGGGGGGGGGAATATTGACCTATATATCATCGTCTTATTGTAATCACGATGTTCAGTTCATCTGAAAAATTTGGTTCTGGCCCTCAAGCGATTGAATGAACTCTAAACATAACTTGTTTATGTTAAGAAAATAGCAGATACAAATATTTGTAGGAAGAAGCATAATGCATCTTTGACTCTGAAACACTTCTGATGCTTAACTGTTCGTGAATTTGTTCTTTGTGCGAGAAAGAGGTCCCCTTCTGGAATGTCAGAGTGTAAACTGAAATATAATCTTTCGTGTATTTTGTTTTATGGACTTGATCTTTTGCTGTTTATTTGCCAACATATTGTAATCCTGTTCTTATTTTACTCTCTGGAGCTAATGCTATCTTTACAAGTAACCTGGTCTTTTTTTGTTGATAGTACTATATAGAACCAGGGACGAAGCGTAGGTTCAGGTCAAAGAAGGAGGTGGAACACTATCTCAAAACAGGAACACCCAAGAAGAAGAAGACTGCTGATTCTGATGCTGATAGTACGGTATGTTTTTGGTTCATTCCTTTAGAGTTTGCTCATTTCCAATTTTCCTTGCACTTGGACGAGTTACCCCAGGGCTGTTCCTGCACCTTGGCAAGGTAAATATTTTTTAGGGCCCACTAGAAAGGAGCTTAATACCTCAATTCCGCAATGTTGTCATGTAGGACGTAGAACACCACTTGTAAAATTGTAACTTTACTTTTGCCGAACACCCATTAAAAATTGAAATCGAGCCTCTATAGAAAGGATCAATTCCTGTAATTTTACCTAGGGCCCATAATACATAAAAAACGGCACTAAGTTACTGTGGTCTGTGGTGTACTTTAAAATGGCAACCGACACTATGAAAAGGTAGCAATCTTGTTAAAAATTCACTTCGGGTCTATCATAAATAGACTTTTTTAATACACCTTGTGAGATATCTAGCTTGTATTCTGTTAGTATTCTCATAATGCCAAGTATAAAGTACCCATGAAGTCTGGTTATCAGACTTGTGTTTTGCCTTTACAGGCAGGATCGGAACCTTCTTCAAGCTCTAAGCGCAAGAAAGCCGGGGCAAAGGCGAAAGATGCCTGGAAGAATTTCAAGTTTGATGATGTCCCGGAGAAGGTTACCTGGGAGCTGACGGATGTCTATGAAGGGACATGGAGTCCGTTTATAAACGGTGTTGATGGGATTTCTGAAACTGAAATGCAGGAATGGAGTGCAGCTTTTACATACCTTTCCTTAAAAGATACCGAGATATGATTTGTCATCTTGAAGGTTTATTCTTCTTCTCTAGCTTGTTAAAAAAACATACAAACAGACCTCACAGATGAGCCATGTTCATATGATATCTTTCCAACTGGAATGAATATTGGTGAATACAGAATTTGATGGTTCATGGTTAGTTCGGTATACTAGGACAGTAGAACTAGTTAGCTAATTATCTCCAAGACTAGCTAGTTTTCTTTTGTGTAATTTTAGTTCATTTCATTTTGGATTATTTCTTTTGGATTTGGGTATACACAGCCTTGGTTTTTTCTATTATACAAACAAATGAACTGCTGTAGTTTTTAGAGAATTGTGTGGATGGTGATTATTGTAGCTAGAGGTGTTAATTCGAGTGATTAGGTCGATTTCGAGTCAGGTGTTTCGGGTTGGTTCAAAATCGGGTATGGTGTCTACATGGATTCTTACATAATTGTAAATTCATTTTTAAAGCAGGTCAAACAGTATTCGGTTACAAAGTCGGGTGAATATCGGATCATTAAGTTATTACCGATGAGTTTAATCGAAAGAAAGATAATCTTCAATTTTTGTAAACTTATCTTTAGGTATTACATGTGCTCAGACTTAATTTTCTGAATTTACTAGGAAATAGGGGTGGGGAACAGAGGAAAATACTCTATCTTCTATATTTATACTACTATACTATAGCCAAACCTTAAGGGCCACATTTTGCGACCATATTCACAGTTTTTCGTCTAAAATATGGGTAATAATAATGAGTGAAGAATACTTAAGACTAATAAAAATTACATAATAATCATCTTAAGCAAATGAACGATCAAGGAAAAGTATCCTAGGCTGCTGCTGCCAAGGTGCTCGTTCGAGCCTTCCTTTTGCTCGTTCGAGCACATCTTACTCGAGGCTACTATTTTGGTACCTGCTTGCTCGTTCGAGTAGCTGCTAATCTTGAGCCTCTAACTTCTTCTGATCCTAATGCTTGTTCAAGGCAAGGTAGTATACTTGGATGCCTCGGTCAAGGAATCTTGAACTCTTCCAATTACCTCATTAAATCATCATTCTTCATGCCTTTTAATTCTTGTGTTTAAGTCTTGCTTCAATACCTTCATTACTTCTTGCATTGACTTACACTCTTAAATACCATATTAAATCACAACCTTTAATCACCCATCTTTAATCCTACATAGGATCTGACTTTTATGCACCCACTAATTCATAGAATTTATTTGGTATACTAAAGTCACTATTAACACTAACAGTGATTAAGACCAATTTAAACTACACAAATTCTTACTTGAGACCGTCTTTTGTAAAGATGGCTCTCAAGAGCCCAGCCCAAATCTAATTTATGTTCATTAAAAAAAAACTGACGCGCGTGTGTGAAGTGGAATGTGAAAAGTTATATAATATATTTGGGGTTATAACAACATTTATTTGGGGTTATAACATAATATATTTTGTGTTACACCAGCATATATTTGAGGGTTATAACATAATATATTTGAAGCTATAACAATATATATATATATATATATATATATATATATATATATATATATATATATATATATATATATATATATATATATATTTGAGGTTAATATAATATATATGGGGTCATAACAGTATATATTTGTGGTTATAACATTATGTGTTTAGGGTTATAGTATAATATATTTGGGGATATAATGATCTGTATTTAGGGTTATAACATTATATAGTGGGTAGATAATGGTTTGTGTTTGAAATGATAACATTATATATTAGGGTATATTATGTTTGTGTTTGGAGTTATAATATTATGTATTTGGAGGTTTTAAAATTATGTAGTTGGATATATAATGGTGTTTGAGGGTATAATATTTTTATAACACCAAATATATTATGTTATAACCCCAAATAAATGTTGTTATAACCCCATATATATTATATTATAACCTCAAATATATATTGTTATAACTCTAAATATGTTATGTTATAACTTCAAATATTATGTTATAACCACAAATATATGTTGTTATAACCCCATATATATTATGTTATAACCTCAAATAATATATATATATATATATATATATATATATATATATATATATATATATATATATATATATATATATATATATATATATATATATATATATATATATATATATATATATATATATATATAACTTCAAATAAATTATGTTATAACCCCAAATATATGCTGATATGACACCAAATATATTATGTTATAACCCCAAATATATTATGTGACTTTTCACATTCCACTTCACACGTGCGTGCCGATTTTTTATTAAAATAATATAGATTAGATCTGGGTTGGGCTTTTGAGAGCCGTCTTTACAAAAGACGGTCTCTCAAGAAAGCGTCTGTTTAAACTATTTTATAGGATATTATATTCTTAGACTTTAATGTTATTGAGTAGTCAAATTAAAACAAATATAAGCTATCAGAATATATATTAATCTATTACACTAGTAATCGATTGTATTTCAAAGTTTGATAATCAAAATTTAATTTATCAAAGTAATTCAAACTAATCCAAACTAACTTATAGGCTATTATGTATTTATAATTATTGGTGACCTTGAATAATTTAAAGTAATAAATCTATTACACTAATAACTCAAAGTATCCTAAATTTGCTGAAATAAGGTTTGTCTTGTTTTCAGCTAAAAAATTTAGTTTACAACAATTTAGTTAATAATCAGTTCGAATTTGCTTCAATTCGGTTACAAATTAATTCTAGTTAATTTATTTTGGGATATTATCAATGATACCTTGTGTTATTGCACTTTATCATTGGTATCCCCGTGATTTTCGTAATTTCAATAGCACCCCCAAACTAATTACAAATGTGACACTTTTTAAGTTTTTTCCGTTAAGTGGCCGTTAATTTTTATAAAAAAGCAATAATGGTTAGTTTAAACTTCTTCCTTTTTCTTTCTCCTCTTCCTTTACTGCTTCTTCAAGGTTTACTACTTCAAATGCCTTAGATTTACTACCTCCATTAAAAGATATGGAATCCAAAATTTGAGATACTGTTTTACTTGAACAATTTGGGAAGAAACTTGACACTCATTTCAAGTTTCTTCGTCGCCTCTTTGAAGCCGTATAGACATAGTTACGACAGGTGAGTTAGCTTGAGTTATACGAGTTCATCAAGTCGATATGTATGGGAACATCTCCATGGATTTTATGTGTATCCCAAGTTAGACAATTGTAGTGTTGACAATATGACAGCTATATGAGATTAAATGAGACTTGAGTAGCCATGACCCATGAACAACATATTTTTTATTTTTTTTTATAAATTGCAATTAAAATTGAAATCGGCCACGACCCATGAACAACTTATTTTTTATTTTCTTTTATAAATTGTAATTGCAATTAAAATTGAAATCGGCAATCAAAAGCTGAGAAACATGAAATTAATCCTTCAATTTGTGGAAGCCATTCTTGAAAATGCCGAAACCAAAGAGAAATCCAATGGCAATAACAACCAGAATGAGACAAATGCAGAGCATACAAACCTTACTCGGACAGCAACACATCTTGTGAATTTCAATATAAATGGCGATCGAATTACTGATTACTGATTACAAATACTGATTACTGATTTTGACTGAAATCGAGTTTCTCGGTACGAAGGAGATGGAGTATGGAGTAATTTTGAAATTTTATAGAGAGAGAAGTGATGAAGAAGCGATACCCAAAAAACCAGTAGTCTGTAATTATGATGCCAATAGTTGGTTTTATTGGTGTTGATTGATGAATGATGATTCGCAATAGAAGTTTTTATTAGGGATTATTTCAATAGTGGTAATTGAGCATGGGTCGTGAAAGTAGCAAATTTAAGGTATTTGAAGTAGTAAATTTTGAAGAAGCAGCTATGGAAGGAGAGAAGGAAAAGGATAGGAAAAGGAAAGAAGAACAAACTAACCATGGTTGGTTTTTCATAAAAATTAACGACCACTTAACAGAAAAAACTTAAAAAGTGTCACGTTTGTGATTAGCAAGATAGTTTGGGGGGTACCATTGAAATTACGAAAAACAAAGATAAAGTGCAATAACACAGGGGTACCATTGATAATATCCCATTTATTTTTAATTACATCGCATGCAGTTTTGTTCATAATTTAGGTCGGATATGACTCGGTTCGGCCACTGTTGAATTCAAGTAATCTTGATGAACGATTTTATGTTGATTCTAAAATACAGGCGCAGATTAGGTTCAATTTTGTCCTTTTCGGCTATCAATGTGTTCGAGTACAACTTCGATTCGGGTAATAATGCTTTGGTAAACAAAAAAAAAAAGAAGAAGCTATATTTGGGTCAGGTAACTTTCGTTTCTGATTTGGGTTTTCGGGTCGAGTCACATTTGAACAACTCTAATAAAAGTAGTTTACAACAACATTTCATCATGCTAATGTCATGAATCGGTCCCACCTAAGGGAGGGTTTAAACGGTTGAATGTACACTATCTTATCTTTTATTTCATAGTATTGAAAAATTTTATTACCAAATAACCAAACAGTATACACTCCTCCTTAAGGAAAGAGTCCCGAACCATTTAGAATAGGCCCGTACTACACACATATATCCGAAAATTTGAAAAGAATAAATAAAATAATATAAATAGTCAAAAAATAAGTAATTTTTGAACTTTATTCCTAAAATAAGCATTTTTTGCCCAGTCTAAAGATTCGGCACTGTTCACTGTTAATAACAGCAAACAAAGATTTTGACTTTTTTTTGACTAATTTTCCTTGTTCACTGTTATTAACAACGAATAATTACTTGATGCTATTTTGGGAATAAAGAGAACTGATTAAAAATGGTCAAAGTCTTTGTTCGCTATTACTAAAGTTCTTGACCTTTTTAGTCCAAACCTCTTTGTTCGCTATTATTAATAGTGAGGCCGAACCTCTAGACTGGGCAAAAAGTGCTTATTTTGGAATAAAGTTCAAAAATTACTTATTTTTTGACTTTTTTTATATTATTTTACTTATTCTTTTTCAAATTTTCCATATATCCTGCTTGATATCAGCTACTATATCTAGACAAAGAGCTAATTAGTTTATGAACAAACTCCTCAGACACTCCAGCATTATAGAAGGTTGTTTTTGATTTGTTTGCAAATGAATCTAAGGTTTGAACTGTTCAACTCATGAATGATGAGTGAAAAAAGTATAACTCAATTAAAGCAATTTTTATAAGAAAAAAAAAATTTTGAGAGAAAAAAAACATGTGTTACAATGTTTTTGCGGTTTTAATCCTAATGTGTTTGGGCATTTGGGTATATATGTTGACCAAAATACGGTGAGGACAATCTAATCTAATTTCATTAGGAGAAAAATTCAAATTCTTGCATTATGTTTGGATCGCAAATTACGAGGAAAGAAAGGAAGGAAAAGAAAAGGAAAAGAAAGGAAGGAAAAGAAAAGGGAAGGAAGGAAGGGGTATGTAGGAAGAGTGCACCTTATTTGTTTAGAAGGAAAATAAAAGAAAATTAAGTGTTTTCCCTTTAAATTTTTTTACTTTAGAAGAGATTGTATTCTTAACAAAATATTCTATGAATTACATCCAAATTTCTCCCTTCCTTTTTTATTATCCAAACAAGAAATTCTCCATCTTTTCAAACCTTTCCCCTTCCTTTTTCTCCATTTCTCTCTATTCAAATACAATGTTAGCAATCATCTCCATTGTAGTCCTTATTGATATTTTGAAGAGATCCTAAGTTTTCATCGAACAACATTTTCTCCATGTGCTATGGTAGCAAACCTTTTGGATGAAGTGAGTTTATTCTTGTTAGGGTATCCATGGATCTTGAAACATCATTCTACGGAATGACCTTCGCTCTTGCAATGCTTACAAAAATATGTAGGTCTTATGGTATTGTTTTGGTTCCTACCTGGCCTTTTTCCATAGGAAAAATTACCGTGAATAATACAACCTTTCAACTTTTTCCCTATAATAATACAAATTTTGATTAACCATAAATAATACGAACTAAATGTTGTATTTTCCTCTAGCATCCCTTACATGATGGCAACCTACAATTAGGGATGAAAGTTTGGTTTTTGGTTTGGATTTGATACAAATTCAAATCAAACCGAATAAAATTCGGTTTTGATATTCTAAGTCCAAATCCAAATCAAAATATTTATAATCCAAATTGAACCGAAGTGAATTTTAAAATACCAATCCAAATTGAACCAATTAGACCGAATTGCACTGCTTGGTATATTTTTCACCGAAAATCAAATTTGCATGTATTGTTTCAAACTTATCATTTCTAAAGCTCCTAAATAAATATTAATAATTTTAGGGTTTTTAATTTGAAAAAGTAAAAAAATTTTAACAAAAATCTTAAAAATAAGGGCAAAAATTCAAACAAATCAAATGGAAGATATAATTCGATTTTTTCGGTTTTTCGGTTTTGTTGGACCCTAGACCGAGTCCAAACCGAACACTGAATTATAATTAAAATTCAGTCCAAACCAAACCAAATTTAAAAAATTGTCAAACCAAATTACTTATTCGATTTGGTTTGGTTCGGTGTTCGGTTTTTCACCAAATTACTTACATCCCTACCTACAATTAGGGGTGTAAGTAATTTGGTGAAAAACCGAAGACCAAACCAAACCAAATCGAATAAGTAATTTGGTTTAACTATATTTTAAATTTGGTTTGGTTTGGACTGAATTTTAATTATAATTCGATGTTCGGTTTGGACTTGGTCTAGGGTCCAACAAAACCGAAAAAATCAATATGTTAAAGCTAAGGCATGTTATATCTTCTATTTGATTTATTTGAATTGTTGCTCTTATTTTTAGATTTTTGTTAAGTTTTTTCCTTGTTCAAATTAAAAACTCTAAAATTTTTAATATCTATTTAGGTGCTTTAGAAAGAATAATTTTGAAACAATACATGCAAATTTGATTTTCGGTGTAAAATATACAAATCGGTGCAATTCGGTCTATTCGGTTCAATTTGGATTGGTATTTTAAATTCGGTTCGGTTCAATTTGGATTATAAATATTATGATTTGGATTTGGACTGAAAACTTCAAAACCAGATTTTATTCGATTTGATTTGGATTTGTATCGAATCCAAACCAAAAACCAAACTTTCACCTCTACCTACAATAGTAGGTCCCTTTGCCTAAAAAAAACTTTCCAACTCATCCCAACTCCCCACCCTCTCTAACACTGCTACCACCCCTTCACCCCACCCCCCATTCTGACATCATTCTCATCTTCCACCATCGATCCACCAGGAAGGCAGGAACACCACCACCAACAAGCCACTAACCACCACTAACCGCGATATCCACCCTTGTAGACCCCCACCCTCTAAAACACAATCATTACCACCACCATCACAAATTTATTGTCATTACCACCACCATCATAAATTCATTTTGTCAATACCACCATCAACCACCATAAAAAATTAATTACATACTCCCAAATGTAGAAGAAAGTTTTTGAACTCTAGATTTGTAATGCAAGAAACACAAAGGCAAATCAAAAACAGAAATTTAGAGATGAAATCAAGACATGTAAGACATCTTTAACTTTGAGAATTATCAAAGGAACTTAATATGTGAAAAAAAAAAATTAAAGTGAAGAAAAACAGAGGACAAAGAAATGCCCCAAAAAGAAGGAGAATATGTTAAGTTTTGGGTATTTTCCCCCTTGTTCATTCATAAAACCATCAAGAGTATATATATACATGATCAAACAAAAATAATTGGGCCAAAGTTAGAATAAATCCCATAATGCAAAATACATCGAAATTAAATGTAAATTGTTCAACACCCCCCCTCAAGTTGGAGCAGACGGATCACAAATGCCCAACTTGCGTAGGAGGAATGTAAACTGTCGTTGACCCAAAGCTTTAGTAAAGATATCACCCAACTGCTCATGCGTGGAAACATGAGAAGTAGAAAGAAGACCCTCTTGAATCGCATCCCGTATGTAATGGCAATCAACCTCGATATGTTTCGTCCGCTCATGAAAAACAGGATTCTGGGCGATATGCAAAGCAGACTTACTATCACAGTACAACATTATAGGAGCAGAATGATCAACACCCAAACTAGAAAGCAGACCCTTTAGCCATTTGAGTTCACAAGTGATAGAAGCCATTGAACGATATTCAGCCTCAGCCGATGAACGAGAAACCGTATGTTGTTTCTTGGTTTTCCAAGAAATTGGAGAACCACCAAGAAACACAATCCATCCAGTCAATGAGCGACGAGTAAGAGGGCAACTAGCCCAGTCAGAGTCGCACCATCCAACAAGATGTAAGTCACAGCTAGAGGGAAGAAGTATACCTTGACCAGGAGAACCTTTAAGATAGCGGACAACACGTAATGCCGCATCCCAATGCTCCACACGAGGCGCCTGCATAAATTGAGCAAGAATATGAACTGCGTAGGCCAAATCAGGCCGAGTGAAAGAAAGATATATAAGACGACCAACTAGTCGACGATAGCGTTCTGGAACCTCTAACAAATTACCACATGCAAGAGCCAAAGAGTGATTTTGTTCAATTGGGAAAGGAGACGGCTTTGCACCCAACAAACCGGCCTCGGAAATGATATCAAGAGCATATTTACGTTGACATAAGAAAATACCCTCATCATTACGAGCCACCTCAACCCCAAGAAAATACTTCAACCGCCCAAGATCTTTCATGTGAAAGCACGTACACAAATATTGTTTGAATGCAGAAAGAGCAGAGGAATCATTGCCAGAGATGATCAAATCATCGACATAAATCAGAACATTAAGTTGAATAGAACTGCTCCGGTAAGTAAACAAGGAATAATCAGAGTACGATTGGCAGAAGCCATAGTGTTTTAAAGAAGCAGACAGTTTAGCATACCAACATCTCGGAGCCTGTTTCAGTCCATACAAAGATTTTAATAAGCGGCACACCTTACCATGTGATGAAAAGCCAGGAGGGGGTTTCATGTACACCTCCTCTGTCAAATCACCATGTAGAAAAGCATTATGAACATCCATCTGATGCAACTCCCAGTTTTTAGCGGCTGCAACAGCTAGAAAAGCACGCACGGTCACCATTTTCGCAACAGGAGCAAAAGTCTCATGATAATCAATCCCTTCAACCTGATGGTTACCAAAGACAACTAAGCGAGCCTTTAGACGCTCAATCGAACCATCAGCATTATATTTGACTTTGTACACCCAACGACTGCCAAGAGCCTTCTTACCTAGAGGCAGAGCAGTTAGTTTCCATGTGTTATTATCCTCTAAAGCAGTAATTTCCGTTTTCATCGCTTCTTTCCATCCATTATCCTGCATAGCCTCGCGAAAAGAGCGAGGCTCAGAGCCAGAGAGAAGTGCTGCAAGAAACGAACGATGTGGCATAGAAAAGTTATCACAATTAACATAATGCGCTATAGAATAGGGAGTACCGGAGAGACTAGTAGAACAGGAAGCAACAGAAGAAGAGCCTTTATCCGTAGAGGTGTGTGTGGTAATATTATTAACAACAAAATCACGTAGAAGAACAGATGGGCGCTTGTCACGAAAGCCACGACCCAAATTCTCATTATCAAAGGAGGTAACATCATCAGAATTCATGGGTGCTGGATGAACTGCTGGGCCTAGATGTTTGTGGACTGTACGGCGGGGTAGCAGGAGATGATGGGTTAGTGAGCGGGCCGATATTGGTGAGAGTCTCATGTTGTATTGGAGGAATAGGATTAGTAGACAGTGGACCAATATCATCAAGAATTAGAGCATTGTTATTATGTTCTTGAAGCTCATTACATAAGGAGGTATCAACATTAGTGGTAAAGGGAAATTCATTTTCATAAAATTTTACATCCCGCGAAACAAAAATTTCACCAGTTTCCATGTCATAGACCTTCCAACCCTTCTTAGTAGCCGGATACCCCACAAAAATACACTTACGACTACGAGAAGCAAATTTATCACCTCGTGTCTTTTTATTATGAGCAAAGCAAAGACAACCAAAAACTCGTAGTGTATTGAAATTAGGAGGTGTGTTATACAACATTTCAAAAGGAGTCTTATTACCCAACAAAGGCGTAGGAGTTCGATTAATAATATAAACGGCAGCCAATATACACTCTCCCCAAAATGAAATTGGTAAATTAGCCTGAAACCGCAAAGCCCTACCCACATTAAGAATGTGTTGGTGTTTTCTCTCAACTCGACCATTTTGTTGTGGGGTGCTAACACACGAAGTTTGAAAAATAATGCCATGAGAATCAAAATAAGGCACCATACAATTAAATTCTGTTCCGTTATCACTTCGAACATATTTCACATGCACTTCAAATTGACAAGTGACCATAGCAAAAAACAAAATGAAATGAAGAAAAAACTTCAGTTTTATTTTGTAACAAATAAACCCAAACGCCACGAGAGTAATCATCAACAATAGTCAAAAAATAAACTGCATTACACGAAGAAGGGGTAGAGTAAGGGCCCCAAAGATCACAATGAATCAATTCAAAAGCTCTAGTAGCATGAAAAAGACTAACAGGAAAAGGTTCACGAGTTTGTTTCGCTTGTGGACAAACAACACATGCTTTATTCAAAGTTTTTTTATGAGAACTGGAACTAATAGCAGGAATTAACTGAAGAATCTTATCAGACGGATGACCCATACGACGATGCCAGAGTTCAAATTCGCAAACCCCCGCAACAATAACCACACACACCGCAGGAACATCACGGAAGAAATAAAGGCCATCACGTTGCTCACCTGCTCCAATCAGCGTCCCCGAGCATGGGTCCTGTATAGCACATACTGTTTTAGTGAAACGAACAATACATGCACAATCATGAAGAAGGCAGGAAACAGACAGCAAGTTACAATGTAGACCCGGAACATAGAGTACATTAGAGAGAGTAATAGACGATGAAAGCCTAACACTGCCACTAAGAGTAGCAGACACACGCCTACCATCAGGTAGTCTAACTGACCATTCGGGAATGCGTTCGACATTATCTAAACAAGAGTAGATTCCGGTGACATGGTGGGAAGCCCCACTATCAATAATCCAATCAAGGCAAGAATGCTTACCAATCATACGATCATCCGAGTGCCTAGGAGTAGGAGCATGTAAAATAGAGTGCACCTGAGCAGTACCAAGAGCAGAAACATCAGGCTCTTTCGATGGAGAAGAGTGAGGCAGGGACAGTAGCCCACCTCCAAGAGAAGAGACAGCAGTAGGTTGAGCTCCCTGAGTCCGAGGCACCAAAGCAGCAGCAGACTTAGCATTACCATAGCGCTCATGCCACCAAGAAGGCTTACCATGTAATTCGAAACAAGTACCACGCTCATGACCACGTTTCTTACAATAAGAACAAAGAAGAGCAGATTTATCAAGCACAGGAGGTCTTGAACGAGACTGAGAATGAACATTCGAGAGAGCAAACACATGGGTGTCGATGTCAGTAGACTTTGTGCGAGCAATGGAGCGGGAACGTTCCTCTTGAAGGAAGGTTTGATAAGCACGATCAATGTCCGGGGAAGGCATCTGAGACAAGAGGTTAGTGCGAACCGTACCATAAATGTCATCATCAATTCCAATATAAAACTGATGTAATATTTCTTCATCCCGATCTTGGCGAAATTTATTCACAACACCACAAGTACACAGACCACAACTACAATGAGGAATAGGTTTCAAACGATCAAGTTCATCATAGAGCCCCATAAGTTTAGTATAATAGTCCTCAATTGTCATAGATTTCAATTGACGACAATCCGTAATTTGCGCTCGAAGTTGTTGAGTACGCGGGCCATTAGCAACACAGTAACGTTTTTCAAGATACAACCATAAAGCCCGAGCCGTATCATGAAAGGGTATTGAAGAAACAATTTTAGGGTCAAGAGTACGATTAATCCAAGATACAATCATGGAATTAACAGTTTCCCAATCAAGAATATCATGAGCAGTAGTCGGTTTAACAATGGAACCATCAACAAAACCAAATTTACGACGGGATTTTAAAGATAAAGTAGTAGCACGAGACCAAGAAAGATAATTATCACCTTTGAGAATGATATGAGAGATGAAATTACCCGGTTGATCGCCGGAGCCAAGATAGAATGGAGAAGTAATATCAATCACTTGTGAATCAGTGGACTTCGGTTCACCCGTCATGATGTAAAAGCAAGCGTGGATCAATCACAAATCAAAAGAAACCAGAAACGCAACAAACCAGCAATAGAAGAAACGCAACAAATCAATAGAAGAAGAAACCAGCAACAAACCAAAAGAAACCAATCAATCGAGAATCAAACCAGAAACCAGAATCTAACCAGAAACCTAGAAACACAAATCAAACGCAAATCAAACGCTGAGACCAGAATCAAACGCAGAAACCAATCGAAGAAACCAGAAACCAATCAAAATCAAAACCAGAAGAAACCAAAGAAAATCAAAAGAAGAAACCAAAGCAATCGCTGAGTCCAAATCAATCGAAGAAACCAATCGAAAACGCAGAAACCAATCGAAAAACAAAAACCAGAAAATCAATCGAAGAGATCAATCGAAGAAACCAGAAGGAAGAAAACGCAATCGTTGAAAATCAATTGAAAGGAGAAGAAACGCAGGGAAAAACAGAGGAGAAAGCAAGAGAAAGAAAATGAGATATGTCGTCAGGCAGAGAAAGCAAATCTGATACCATGTTAAGTTTTGGGTATTTTCCCCCTTGTTCATTCATAAAACCATCAAGAGCATATATATACATGATCAAACAAAAATAATTGGGCCAAAGTTAAAATAAATCCCATAATGCAAAATACATCGAAATTAAATGTAAATTGTTCAACAGAATATGTAGTTAAAGAGACATAGTAGAGGGTATCATTATGTTTGGTGAGTCAGCTACTGTGATAGTGACAATGTTGTGCTAGCAATGTGAAGTTATAATAAGTTGTGGTTGAGGAGCTAGGAGCTGGCAGTGAAAGGGGAGGGGTTGGGATGGGGGCTTGAGCTAAGACGATGGGGAAAGCCAAAGGGCTGGGGTTGGGGAATAACATCAGCATTGGTGGGTGGGGCACCGTTTGGGTAAAACAGGAAGGGTGAGTTTGTTTATTTTTTATTAATTATCTTTAATTTTTTGTTGCCAATTAACCTATTCAACAAGTTGCGAGTAATTTTGGATGCTAGTGGAAAACACAACTTTTAGTACATATTAATTATTTATGATTAATCGATAGTTGATATTATTATAGGAAAAAAATAAAAAGTTATATTGTTGACGGTAATATTTCCTTTTTTCATAAGTGTTTTTTCATTCAACACCAACAGCTGCAGTTTCATGAGTATTGGGATCTTTACTTAAGTCTCTATGACTTTCTTCTTGAAGCAACAACATATAGACGTCACTAACATCAGGCATATCCCTTTTTATCAGGAGGTTTGTTCTTACTTGATCAATAGCATTACTTATGTTACTGACCATATCTTTATTATTGTTATTTGTAAGGAAATTTTTGTATCCATAACAAAAGAAGGCAAAAGTCTTGAAGAAAGATTATAAAAGGAAAAAAAAAGACTTGGATCAGAAAATAAAAGGATTTTGAAAGACAGTAAGTAGAATGATAGAAATTTTGAAAGATTATTGTTATTAGATGAGGAATAAGGCTTATACAAAAAAGGAAAGAGATTAGCTAATAATACATTTTTTGTATCATAACTAACTCTAACAAACCTTATAACGAACAAACAGAATACGTGGCAAGAATAAAACAAATATCATGTACGTACTCTCAATATTAATTAAAAGCACCTCTTAAATTTATTAATATTAATGCTCTTTCCTATTCACCCTAATAGTCTCTTTTGACATAGTGTTTATCAATTATTTTTAATTTGTATTTTATTCTTAAGTTATAATATAGTTAAGTGAGATTTTGTTTGATTCGTTTCAATATAAAAATTATTAATATATTAATTTTTTACAATTTTTAATTATGTAAAATTAGAGATATTAATGATAGCATTGATAATTATGCGCAGTCAAGAATGAATAATGGAGAATATTAAAAACAAAAAGAGAGAATTAGATATTGGATAAACAAAATATTGGTTACATGAGAAGCTTAACACTTTTATCTTACTTTTATAGGATGCGAAATACTGCAAGAGTAATTAACTAATAGTATCTCCAAGTATTTTAAAAAATGAACCTTCTTTAGATTACAAAATGGTATTTTCTCCTCATCTTTATCAAGTCATTTTTTTTAAAAAAAAGGCATAATCTTGCATAAAACGAGTTTACTATAATATCTAATATGAGGTTACTGTAATTATTCTATTTTAAAACAACTCGTCTTATATGAAATGAGCTATATAATAAATTTATTTCTCTAATTGATTGTCACTTTAAATGATAAATAATAACTTTAACTTATTAAATATACATAAATTATCCTAGTAAAAATAATTTTATTTACGAGTTTGTGTTATTTAAGAGTTTATAATTTAAAATGAGATTCTCTTTTATAAATGTATACATTTTTTTTTGAAAGAATAAATATATACATTTTAAAATTGCACGACATGATTATTTGATATAGTCAGCGGAAATAGAAGTGGAAAAAGAACAATTAAAGAGGAAAATAGAATTATGGGATTAGCTTATTTCTCACGAGAGCTATTGCTGAGTTGTTATTGTGTAGATTTAGTGCACATAAATAGTCTATCCCAAACTTCAAAATTTATAGAGGGTTAATTCGAGTGTGTAATTAAGTAGAATAAAAAATGATAACTGTAAACTTATAAATGGATTTTTAAAAAGGCTGTATTATCAAAATATTGAGGATTGAGTTCATATTAGACTTGCACTTTATTTCTAATTTTACCCCACAATCAAAAAAATTAAGAGGAAAAACATAAAAATAAATTCAAATCTATCAATCTGGTCTGGACTTAATTTAGAATTATCAATCAAAATACTGTGAAAAACAACTCTTAAACATAATTATATAAAATTATGTTATTTAGTAGACTTTAAAAAATGCTTTAAGAATTACTTTGGCTTCGATCCTACTCATACTACAAATTTAGTTAAAAGTAGGTTTTGTAAATTTAGATTTAAAAGATCGATGATCGATCATTTAGAATTAAATTCTTGTCAAAAGGATGAAAAAAAAATATTTCAATTGCTAAATTAACCTAACATTTCTCCAAGGGCTGATATTTGCTTGCATGAATCTGTTTATAACTGCAAATATTTTTCACAAATCAAATAAGTCTAAATTCACTAAACTATTACATATCCTCATTAATTAGAAATATCAAAACTCAATAAATTACGTAAATATTCCCCCAACAACTCAAAATATACCACTAGTATTAAAAAAATTAATTGAATCACAAATTTTTTAAAGAGACAGTTTTATTGTGACACTTTCCTCATACATCAGTTAAATAAGTAAACCAACTAATATAATTGTTAGTATAAAAGTCTATATAAATATAATTTTTAAATAGAAATTCAATTACATGTCATCAGTGTATATATATATATATATAAGTTGATTAATTTAATTTAATTAATTTTAAAATGGTAAATTATTCAATTTGATTAACTTTTAGAACAACAAAAAATGCAGATTGATTAATTTTATTTGCGACGTATGCCAACATCATCCAATAAAATTCTCTCATCTTGTGCAACTCCATGAAAATGACAAGTGGAATCTTTTAGTCTTTTTATTAAATTGTAGGATAAACTCCTTGTTTTAAGGTGATCTTATTAAGAGATAGTCTTTCACAAAATAGCACTAATTAAATTAATTAAATAAAGAGGAAAAGGTCTATCATCAAATAGGAGTATATATTTCCTTTTTTGCTTGATTTTATACCAAGTTTACAGCAAATCATTCATACCCTTTAACCAACTTTATTTTTAAGGGAATGATGTTGATAAGAATTGAGATAAATCAGTAGATTAAGAAAGGAATCAGTACCCTCCAAAACAAAACAAAATTGTAAATTAAAGAATAAAGAGAAATGGATGAATACAGTAAAGGTGCAGATGATCATCAACAATGGCCACAATGGGTTCCTTATGATTGGTTTATCCATCGCAACATCAACAATACTCTTCACACTCCACTGGTATTTTCATCTTTCCCTAATATGTTCTTTAATTTGTTTTTTTATACATATAATTAATAATTTTTCATTTTATGTAAGATTTTTATTTGAGAGAAATGTAGCTATTTAAGATAAAAAATGGAGAAAAGTAATTGATTTTATATTTGATGTTTGTTCTCATATATAAATTTTAATTGTAAGAATATATGTTCTCATCCGGTTCAATTGTTGAACATAACTTTAGTGTTTAAATCAAATTAAGGATGAAAAAGAGCTATGATCATTTATACTATTGTTTGGAGAGGAAGGATATAAGACAAAGTATTTAAAAATTTATTTTTGTAATCTGTAATTCTAAAATTAGATGCTAATTAATAGATAAAGTTTTGCGAAAATAGTAATCAATAAATAAGGATTATCACAATTTTTGATGTAATAAGAATTATTATCACAGTAAATTAACAAAACATAAATGGCCTTTATAACAAACATTTTAAATAAGAAAGCTTTAGACTTTACAGAATAATTAATAATAACTTACTCAATTAGATTAAAATATATAACGCATCATAGTTTATAATTCCATTTTTGTTTCCTACATATATGTTTGTTAAGGAACAAGTCAAAACAAAGGTAATAGATTTAATTGGTCTATATAAGTTTTTTTTTTTTTTTTTTTTTTTTTTTTTTTTTTTTTTTTAAGTATTATATAAGGTAGATTAAGGATGAAGGAGGTCTAAGTGAGAATCCAATAATCTTCGACTTGGCTTGAAATTATTAGTCAAAAATAAAACCAACACCATACCACCACACACAGCACCAAAACATACAATACATCATCAAGAGTTAGCATGATGTTCAAATCACATGAATATCAAAGATGTGTAAATCTCATACACCATTCTTGGTAGAAAATCACATTTTTCTTGTATATGCAAATCAAAAGCATCACCTCAAGACTCCACCTTCACTCTGACACACTTGTAAATCACATAATAAAGGGAGCAAGATCAACCAAATTTACACATAGAATAAATTTGGTAGATTGCAAAACTATGTCCTCTATTAAATACCAAAGTTAACTTCTTCGATTAAATCTCATCATGAACAAAGTTATACTTAATATCAATGTGTTTGGTTCATCTATGATAAGTATTCTAATTTCTATCCAATTATATTGCACTTAACACACCAAACACAAATTAAGAGACAACTCACTAATGAGACCTTTCAACTACTTTGCTTCTTTAAATGATTCTGCTATGGCCATGTATTTCGCCTTGTGTTTAGACATGATTGTCACATCTTGAAGAAAAACAACCAATTATAGTCGTATCACCCATAGTGAATGCAAAACCCGAGGTTGATTTTCTACCATGCAAATCTCCACTAGAATTTGAATCACAATACCCAATCAACTATTTTGTATTTTCCAAACTTATGGCATACATTTGATGTGTCCTTCAAGTATCTCAACAACTATCTCACTGCATCCCAATGACATTTCCTCAGATTTTTCCATGTATCCACTATAACTGTGCTCAAGTCTTCAGCAATGTCGGGTATACAACACATAATAGAATACATAACACTACAGATAACATTATTTTTATGGAATGCTTCTCATAAAATTCCCTTCAAGCTTTATTTATAGACAATGATCTCTTTAGAACAAGAATTGAGAACCGAGGGGTGTGGAAACAATTTTTGCATCGTCCATAGAGAAGCTTCTAAGCACTTTCTAATGTATCTCTTTTGACTATGATACAAGTACCTGTTGCTTTTATACTTATCTCCATACCAAGTATCTTCTTTGCATGTCCTAGATCCTTTATGTTAAATTCATTAGATAATTTCTTCTTTAAAGCCTCTACCTCAAGTAAGGGACTACAAGCAACAAACATATCATCTACATATAGCACATGAAATGTAGCACCTCGGCCCCTCGGACAGCCAGTGACTACTCATAGAGACTGTAGACTGGTCCCACAGACCAACACAAGTCTTTTCAGCGCACTTTGGCCTCACTCGTGCGCGCCCTAGAAAACTTCACAAGAAGTCACACATCCTAAGATTGCTCCCCACCAAACACGCTTAACTGTGGAGTACTTAGCAAATGGACTCCCATGAAAAGAAGATGCACCTTATTGATATGAGTAGCCTATTAATCCTTTTTCAAGCTAAATCTGGGGTATCACATGAAAGATCAAGGATCCTATACTAGTGCTCTTCATATAGACAAATTTATCATAAGAACTCCGTGAAAAAACATATGACAACATGAAGGAATCAAACCTTCAATACCATTGTCTTGGAGATTGCTTAAAGTCGTATAACGATCTCTCCAAGCGACACACATATTCTTCCTTACACACTAGCTCAAAGCCTTCCAGTTGTTCTATGCAGATCTCCTCGTCTAATTCACCATAGAGAAATATTGTTTTTACATCCAATTGATGTAACTCTAGATCCTCCAACATAACCAAAGCAAGTAGGGTCTAATTGAAGCATTCTTCACCACTAAAGAAAACACCTCATGAAAGTCAATACTTTCAACGTGAGAATAACCTTTTGTAACTACTTTAACTCTGTAGATGGGGTCAACATTACAAGATGATCCTTCCTTCTTTTTGCAGATTCATTTGCACCCCACAACCCGCTTGTTCTTGGACGCCTTCATAATAGAACAACTATGATTCTTATCAAGATATTCCATTTCTTGCTTCATGGCTCAAAGCCACCTACTTGCATCTATTGAAGCCATAGCTTCTATGTATGAGTTGGGATCATCACAATCTTTTACCTCCCTTGCAACCGTAAGAGTGTAGGCCACATAATCACATTACTCAATGTACCCTTTCATAGGCTTTAGTTGCCTCTTGGACCAATACACATTAAGAGATAATGACTACATTGGTTAATAGGTTTCATTATAAACCCTAGGAGCTTTCAAAGCACTTAGAGGCTCCAACTTCTCATGATCATCATGCGTTGAACCTACACTATTAGTAACAACAATATCCACAGAAAAATAAGCAACCATAGAGTACTCATTATATACAACATATCTAGAAGTAATTACTCTCCTAAATTTAATACACCATACTCTGTACTTCTTAACACCCAAATCGTAGCCTATGAAAATGCATTTTCTAGCTCTACGTTTAAGTTTTCCTTCATTAATATATACATATGCTAGAAAAAAAAAATTTCAGATTTGAATAAGCAACTAGAGAAGAATGTCCTGCCCCTTGGTTACACTTGGATCATGGGTTGCATGACCTATAGTTGATCAAGTAATATGTTATAGATACCGCTTCAACCCGAAACTCCTTACCAATCTTTGCTTAATTGAACATGCATCTAGCATTTTCTAACAATATCATGTTCATCCTTTCGGCCACATCATTTTCTTGATGTCTACCTACACATGTACGATGTCATATAATTTTTTTCGCTAAAGCACATTTTGAGAAACCTTTTCTCAGTAAACTCAAGCCCATTATCGATCCTCAATGCATGTGTTAATGCTCCTTTTCATCTTCTTTATATTAGTATCTTCTAATCTTTGAAGGCCCTCATTATTTCAACCTTAGTTTTGATGAAGTAACAAAAAAACCTTCTTAGAAAAGTCATTAATAAATGTGAGTAGGTAGTTACATCCACCTAAAGAAGAGTTCTTAGAGGACCTAAAGATCCGAATGAGTGTAATCAAGGATACCCTTTGTGTTATGCGCAATGAGTTTTAAACTTGCTCTCTTGTGCTTCAAATAGACACAATTTTCACAAAAGGGTAATAGACCGAGCCTATTTACATCGATTACTTTTCATTTACTCAACACGTTCATCACATGCACACTCATATGACCAAGTTTAAAATGTCAAAGTTCGTTATATAATATCTCACTTATACAGTTTACCAACCATGACAGCTCTCATCAAAAACGAGTCTTTTGCGATCTTCATGACACCACCTTTAGTACTACATCTACAACCATTAGCATCCAATGTACCTAAGGATATGAGGTTCTTATTCTACTCTGAAATATGCCTAACATCACATAATATCCTAATAACACCATCATGCATCTTGATAAAACATTATCAATGCTCACAATCTTGAAAGTATCATTATTATCCAAGCTTACATTTACACCATCCACCTTCTCATAGATAGAAAACAAATATTTATAAGGGATTCATGTGAAAAGAACAACCAAAATCAAAATCCACTCATCAACACCTTTGTACCCATGTTTTACCACCAAAGCACCACTAGCATCTCTATAATTAATATAGCTTGCTTCACCAGATGTAGAATCTTTAAACCCATCCTCTTTATGCATATTCATCCACTTTTAATAATCTTTCTTAATGTGTCCTTTCAACCTACAACGACATATTTTACCCTTTTTTCAAGCCTTGAACTTTGAACTAAATCGATTCTTTACACTGCCATTAAAATTACAATCATTCACTCTACCCTTATATAACCACCAGTGTTTGATCCAATAGAGTTACGAGTCAAGTCAATTGCTTCTCTATTAGGTCTCTGTGAATCAAATTATTTTTCACATCATCACTACCAAAATTCTCCTTACCAAAGAGCAAAGTCTCAACAAAATTCTTGTAAGAGGTTAGTAAAGAACACAATAAGAAAATAGATAAAGTCTCATCATCAAGAACAACATAAATACTATGTAAGTCCATAACAATAGTATTAAAGTCATCCAAGTAACTCTTAGTAGTAGTCTCCTTTACCACTTATCTAAGCACTTTAATGAAGAGACACAATTATATGGCACTAAGAGCCTTTGTATAAATTTCTACCCATTTTTCAACCATCATTTCAGCGGACATCTTTGCAACACCATCTAAAGAATTTTGCTCACCATATTGAGTAAAAAGAGCCTTCATTTCCGCAAGCTAGAGTTATAGTTTCTATTAAACTTCTCAATATCCAACTTCATTAAAGCCATATTAAATCCAAACATCAATCAAGAACTCAAATTAATCACCAAGAACCCTTTGCTCTAATACCAATTAAAGGATCAAACCCCTAACTTTGCCTCGGATTTATGATTAGAGCCTTGTAATGAATATTGGAAAAAAGTTGATTTGAAACCCTAATCTTAATTCAATCCAAACGTGAAAATTAAATAACAATAAACATCACAAAACAATTTGAGTGGTTCACTCAAGTGGGCTACATCCACAATCTAACCTATATATATTATTAATCAATCACAAGCTTCAAAGAAGCTTCAATGGTGTTTCTTGAACAATAGGAAGAAGAAAGATTAAAGGGAGAGATTAAGGTAGGATTATTGCTAGAAAGAGATTATGTGAATGTTGAACTTCATCTAAACTAATGTATAATTTTGTCTATTTATAATGCAAGGATTAATTACATACAAAATAGACCTAGCAGAAACAGCGGAGAAGCAACTGAAGATAAGAAACTGATTTTGAGAATTAGTATATAAAGTCGAATCCAATTTCCTATGGCCATCAGAAAAGCAGACTTGGCATTTTCTTTTGAAAAATTTCCTAAGTCAATTTTCATGCTTTCATTAAAATACACCATATTGTACCACTATATCATATATTCCTAGTGGTACCCAAGCTAATTAGAGGCCCCTTAACTTAAGGCACCCTAATGACCAACAAGAATATTTTGAGAATGTGAATAAAATGTCAGATTATCATGAGTTTGTTACTCCGATACTATGAATTATTTTGAGTTAACAAACAATAGAGATTACTTTGAGTGGATCAATCGTCGTGCTCTTCATTATCAGATTCAGTGTATCTCGTTCATAGAAAACTATAGTCAGGGTCTTGGGAAAGAAGAAAGACGGTAGCTCATACCCATAGAGTTTAGTGCGGTCAAAGAGTCCCTCGGCTCGAGAAAGGTCTTCAAAGAGAAAAAACATGCAACTTACAAATAGAATAAATAGAATACATACAAATAACTAAAAATAAAGATAAAACTAAAGAAGGAGGTAAAAGGCGATAATTAAAGGCAATGAACAATAACAAACGATGGATAAAAGGGACGGATTTAGTAATTTAAAAGGTGGATAAGGCGCAACCAAGTGCATCTATCCCTGGTCAAGTCTTAGATGAAATTATCTTAACAAAATTTCCTTAATTATAAAGGAACACATTATTTTTATTGATGGTTGGAAAATCACTATCTTTTTATCCCTATTAATATTTATGGAATTTTTGTGATTTGTCTAAACTTTACTACAAATCATTGGTAGTATTATTACTCCAACCCTCGTGGGAAAATATTTCAATCCAAGGAGGAGGTGGTTTTGTATCTTGCTAAGCAAATACAAAAAGCAAAGCGTATCAAGAAGAATGTTTTTAAACTTGAAGGTAACTAAATTCATTAATTTGCTTTAATAGACCTTAGTTAAAGTTATTATAAATTTACCACAAGTTATTTGGTTGAGCTTCATCTAAACTAATGTATAATTTGGTCGTCTAGATTATATAACATTTTACACAATTGTCCTTCTATATAACATTTTAAATTACTATTATAATCCCAACGACCAAATTAAACCATATTTCTTATTCGGTTTGTATTCGTTTGATTTGCAATTTTTTATTTAAATAACTTTCACCCCTACTTTTCTCCATTACTTTCTCTAAGATTTTATTATTTTAACACCTATTTTTATATGAAAAATAAAACGTTAATAGTAATGATTTATAGCGTAAATCTTCATGATATGTACTATTTCTTTCCCATGATAAATAAATATTGGTCATAAAATGGTTTTTCTTTCACAGTTTTCCATTTTTCATTTTCAAAATGTAAATGCATCAGAATGAATTTTGTGAAAAAGAATGAGATTGTTGAAGGAGAACAAACATAATTATTTAATTGATCGAGAAATATTCTTAATAAAATTACATTAAGTTTTCATTACATTCACACTATCTAATACCGACTATCAGACAGTCTATTTGGTTATTTATGAACAATTATTTATGTATGTGCCTCACAGATAAAGTAGAAAAAAAGAAAATAAAAGAAGAAAGTGAGCTACAATCTCTTGCTAGTCCCAAAGAATGGCCAGATTGGCTTCCACAAGATTGGTGTATTGCACGAAGTCATGAAAGCTTCAATGTGGTAATTGCTTATAGTAGATTCGTATACTTTGACTGCCTTATTTCAAGTTCAACTAAGAATTTCAATTTCTTTCTTCAATCGTTGTACCTAATTTTTAAAATATCAAATTTAAGTGGAAAAATATCACATAAATTATAATAATATGATAATTTACACCGATTTGATAAACTTGATAGAATATTTAACCAATTCTATAGCTCTAACTATAAATGTACACTAATGGATAGATATGACAATAGATCTCAAATCCGATTCAAATTTTTGTGAATCCAAATTCGTTTTATAGGGTATGAATCTCAAAATATACATATATACATATATATATATATATATTTACTTGAAAAATCTAGATAAAGATACTACACTGATAAACGAATCCAAACCCATAGATTTATTAAAATTTAAGAATATAATGTACTTTAATTTGACATAGTTTTTCTACGATATTAAGAATATATTTTTATTTTGCTGATATTAGTGGTTGGGTTATAAGCAATGTGCACAACTGATTTGTTGTCACAGTACAATGTAACTGGCTTGAGGTTAGAGACATCCAACTCCTCAAGGAAACGGACTAACTAAGTAATTTTAGACACAGCAGTAGAAAAATCTCTATATTAAACTTTAGAGGATGATTTAGAAACAGTGGGTTGTTTTTTCGATTTCCAGTTGACGAGGGATTAGCCAAACAATAGAACATAACCTGTAACTAATTAACGTGTATTAACACAAGCACCCCAATCAGAGTCGGACTCGACATGTAGTAATGATTGTAATAATGATTGTATGTAATAATGATCTAGAATCCCTTAGTTAAGTGTATCGGAGATGTAAGTGATTGTATGTAATAATGAAGAATAATGATCTTGGGTTGAATTTTGCATGTATTGACTTAAGGCTTGGACAACATAGGATACGTCATGATGTGTGTGGGTAAGAAAGTTGAGCTTACCAACTAAGCTATGGTACGTAGTAGGATCAGGATGCAATGACAAATCGCTAGCTTAGAGCTTTAGATGAACCAGTAAAGGGTTAGTAACCCGTTTTGTATGAGTGATGGCAGAGGCATGAACAAGGTGAGTAGAAAAACTTTTTTTAAGAGCATGATACCTCCTAGAGTATAGGTGAAATACAAGGGAGAATGTCAGCTTGCTAAGCTATTTAATACTAAAACCCTGTGTAAGTGAGCTTTGATCTTTTTAATGCTTGAAATATCATCAATAGTCAATATAACATCATTCACACAAACAATTGCAATTGTGATGGGGTGGAAATTCTTTTTGTGAAAAGGGAGTAATCGTTCTTGGATTGAAAAAAGCCTGATGTGTTAACTCTATAGTAACTTTTGCAAACCACTGGCGAGTGGCTTGTTTGAAGCCGTAACGAGACTTTTTCAGTTTACAAACTAGATTAGGAGAAACCTCAAGACTTTCTAGAGGTTTAATATAAACCTCTTCATAAAGGTCGCCATGTAGAAAGGCGTTGTTGACGTCGAGCTGATATAAGGGCAAATAGCAATGAGAAGCTAAAGCAATGATGGTGTGGATAGTAGTCATCCGAATAACATGTGAAAAAGTTTCTTAGTAGTCAATAGCAAACTCTTAAGTATAACCCTTTGCAACAAGCATCGCCTTGTAGTGTTCTAATGAACCCTCAGCTTTAAGTTTAATCTTTTACACCCACTTATATTTAATAGGTCTCTTATCGGAAGGCAACAAAACAAGATCCCAAGTGTTATTTGTTCCGAGAGCAGTTAACTCATCTTGCATTGCTTGAATCCAACAAGAACTTTTAATAGAACCTTTGTGTATTTAGGGTTCAGAAAAGGAATATGGCTTGAGAGTTAAGGAAGATATCAAATTGGTAGATTGTTGTAAGTATGAAGTGGGTATATACTCTTTGTAGAGCGTCTGGTAAGAACAGAAGGGGTTGAGGGAATGTAAGGGTTTTTTGGGTATTTATTGTAGGTGTGGAAGTTGAATCATAATTAGAATAGGATAGTAGGGTTAGGGATAAGGATCAGGGGTAAGAGACGTTGGGTTGTGGGAAAAAGTAGTAGTGGGTAAATAAAAAGGTAAAGTAGTAGGTATAAGGCTAGATTGTAGGTTATAGGGCAAGATAGTCTCACGAAAAATGACATCTCTGAAAATGTGTAATTTCTTTGTCTACATATTGTAGACCTTATAGGCCTTTTGGGCAAAAGGGTATCCCAAAAATACAAGTATCAACTATACCTTTAAATATTTTTTTTCTTCCTTGTTTTAATGTGGACACAAAGCACAAACGGCCATAAACTTTTAGGAAGGTATTGTCGAGTTTGTAATCATAAAGTTTTTTCATAAGGTGAGTAATTGTATAAGGATTCTCAAGACATTCTATTGATGAGGTATGTAGCACATTACACTGCTTATCCCCAAAACATGATAGGCAAATTAGATTAGAAAGATAGAGCCTTGATTGAAAAGTGAGTAAAATATTATTATTATGTCATAATTCTGTGCCGAAATGAGATTAAATTGAATCTCTAGAACAAGCAACACATTTTTGAGAATAATTTTATTAGTGAGTTGAATGTCTTTTATTTTAGTGACTTGTAGTTTGCAACCATTAGGAATAGTCACCTCATGTTTACTACCATCAATATTTCTAACATTCTTGAACATTCTGACATTGTTGCACGTATGATTTGTTGCTCCGTTGTCAATAATTCAATCGTTTAAAATTTTTTTGGAGACAAGGCAGAGAATACCTGCTAGATAACCAGAAGAATTCGAATTTCTTTCATCCTCAGTTCATGTTTCTTTGTCGTCAGATGTGATATCTTTCTTATTGAGAGAAGCTAACAAGTTGCTAAGTTGTTTAGTTGATGTTTACAGCTACTTCCTTTCCTTTTGCATCTAGATACCTCCAAATATTTCAGTGTTCTCACCGTTATCACTTTGGATGTTTACAGCTACTTCCTTTCCTTTTGCATCTAGATACCCATGGATCTTAAAGCATTATTTGATGGAATGTCCTTTGATCTTGATTGTTGTTCTTTTTACCTCCATTATTGCTTTGATTATAAGACTTCTTGTAAGTTGCAACATTTTTATAACTTCTATTTTGATCATAACTTCTTCTATATGTGGTAAAGTCCATCAGTTCTATTGCTGTGACATTCTTACATATGTCTTTGTGTCTTTCCTCTAGCATCAACATCCTATAAGCACCTTATGTTGTAGGTAGGTCAGTCATCATCAAGATATTAGTTCGAACTTGATGAAACTAGTCATTAAGCCTCATTAGAAAGTGTATTAATCTCTGATCTTGTTGTATCTTTAAAAAAGGCTTGGCGAGAGATTAGGTGCAACCATTGCACGTGCACATAGGTAAGGGATCGAGATGGTCAATTTCATTCCAAAGAGACTTCATTTAAATTGGCTAATTCTTCTTGTGAACTATACAACTGAGCAAAAGAAGATTTGCCAAATCTGATTTCTTCCAAGTCATTCCATATTTCTTGTGCATCATCAGAGCACTTGATAATTTTAGCAACAAATCTATCAAGAGATGCTATAATCCATCTTATGACCATATTGTTAATCTCTCCGAACATTTAAAGTCTACAGATATAGAAGAAGGTTTTGGTGTTATTCCATCAACAAAACTCATCTTGTTCTTTGCGGTAAGACCTATTATCATTGACCTTTTTCAATTTACGTATTCATTTCCATCAAAAGGTGTAGATACCAATTTTATTCCAGCATGATTAGAAGGATGAAGATAGAAAATACTTGTTGGATTTTGTGTGGGATAAATTTCATGAACCGCCATATTTTGAAAAACAAAACAAAAAAAAGAACTAGGATAGAATAGAAGAAGAATAAAGCAAAGAACGAGATTAGGATTTAGAGGGTAGGATGGCCGCTCTGATACCATGTTAAAATGCAAGGATCATACTAACCACCATGAAAGAAGCTTAGAAGACACTGATGAAACTGTTAAATTATTGCTCTTGCAAAAGTAATATTACAAAGCCTACTATTACATGGAAAAGAAAGAGGACTATTTATACAATAGAAAGCAAACAAACTAAATACCACCTAGGCTGACATGGAAAAAGAATAATTACTTTAGGTAAATATACCCAAGTTGAATAACAGTAAATAAATTAAGTGACAAACTCATTGAGTTAGGTTGTAAGAGAATGCGAGGCATCATCAACAGCAGCTGCATAAGTTGTGGTATGAGTAATATTCTGAACAAAATCCAAATATATTTCTAGATCTTTGAGAATTAAAAATATAGATGTGTTTCCTAGATTATCGAATCTATACAATTAGATAGCAAATCAAAGACTACACATATGAATTACATTGAATCGATAATTTATTGCAAAAATTCATTTTGTGAACCTTAGGACTCTAATAACTTAACCGAATATTATTGATGTTGTAGTCACATAATTTGATCTTCTCTTTATATAATTTCATGATTTTTATTTTCTTACATTTTTCAAAATATTAATAAAACACTCTTAATTAATACATTGTGTTCATAATATTGCATACTTACAAATGATAAAATTGAATATTGTGCAGCATTATTGTAGTCCTAAGTGGAAAAAGTTCCGAACGAAGGATGAGGTTCTTCATCATCTACAAGAGAACTCTAAAAAGTTTATCAAGAAACAAAGGACGAAGAAGGTTCTTCAATCTAAAGAGTACATTTTACGCCTTTCATAAATGTTTTCCACAATTTTTTCTTGTTGAAAATAGAAATGAATGGTGGAGAAAGTACGTGGATGACAACAAAAACAGTTTTATAGTTTATGTAGTTGATCCCAATATTTTTAGATTAAGACTTGGACAATGTCGGCATTATTGTTAATCATAGATCTCACTTGTATCCAGATTACAGTTATGTAACAGAATGAAACACATGGTTTTAATAGATATTTTAACTTATTGAGGTTAATAACTAATTAAGTAACTGAATCCCAAGCTAAATCTTTGTTCTTCACTCATAAACTTTAAGAACATTCTCGTGTGTGAAATGATAATTAAAAATTAAAGATTAAGAATAAGGAGAAAGAACAAATCCATTTCAGAGATGGGAAAATCCTTCGAACAAACCGCCAAAAGACAATAAAACCCACCCAAACAAGGGAAAGTCAATAGTATTAGAGATTTTAGTGTTGAATGAGATTATACAAAAAAAATCTCACTAATTTTACTAAAAAATGCACAAGAGTTTATAGGATAACTCTCCATTCAAAGCTTAACTGTGTGGCTCTCAATCTCACTACAAATGTTTTCACTTTCACTCATAGATAAACAATGCTTCAAGAGTATATTGAAACAAACCCAATTTTATTTGTCACATTGTACTCGTTCTCGTTCGTGCAAGGTGAATACTCATCCAAGCACTTAAAGACGAATCGTCCAGAGAGCTCACCGGGTATTGTTCTCCTTCGAGCAAGTTGAATACTCATAGCACTTCATCACCCCAATACCATTATTGACTCACACCTAGGGTGGAGTTTGGGATGAACGGATGTACGCAACCTTATCCTTGTTAATGATCAAACTAACAAAGATGTTGTTTCTGATTGATCCATGCTAGCAAACCTCTTATGCAACTTCACATAAATAAGAAGTGCATATGACCTAATAAGTCATTGTACTTACATGCTTACCCAAATAGATTGTTCCCTAACAGGCCTTCGTTAGTTGCTTTTCTCCATATACTGGTCGCACGAGAAGATCGAGCCCAATATAGGCAATAGCTTATACATAGGAATCGCAACACCAATGTATCTCTAGCACCAAACATACCCAAGTCTTCATATCAAGTTATCAACAACTCAACAATTCATATATTTCTTGTGCATAAGTTTGTATTACTCTATTCAATTTTGTTTCGTGGTTGCTGATGATGAATATTTCCTGTCTTGCTCTTTTGTTTCCTGTTGCGTAAATTTGGATATTCTTAGGGCATTATTTGGGTCATCCTTTGTCATTGACACATGCAACTGCCCAAAGCTCTTGTTAAAAAAGCAGGCCCATTTTTAAGCAGATTGAATAAATTGCAAAGCCCAAAAATAACACCTTATAAGATAGTATGTACATATTTTGCCGCAATATGTATAACCTAATCTGGTTTTCAGTTCCTCCCCTGGAATACGTAATCTTCACGTTTCTCCCACCCCTCAGTATATTCTCGATGATACGCAACCCAATTCGTTGTAGCCTTCCCATTAGGTCCACCTCGTGCAGCTCGTACATATTTGACTAGATATATGACTTTGTGATTAATGAAAAACTATACATTGTTATATGTTAAGTGCTTGGATGAGAAATATGATGATAATTAGTATATGAAGTTGATTTTATTGTAGTGATTTATTTATATGGCGCTATAGAGGAAAAATAAGTAAAACAAATAACAAATTGCTGCCAAAGACGATTTTAGTGGTCAACAAATAGACGAGTTTCGTGGCAAAGCACTGTCAACAGATAGTAAGAACAAAGTCGCTGGCCAAGACAGCGTTTTATGTTCAAGTAAAATCACTGCCAAAGCCAGTGTCTTCACCTTTTCCTTCGGACTCTCATTTCCTCACTGCCTGATATGTTGTCTTGATTTGTTGATTCAAGTGTCTTGTATGACTTATGTTATTTTGTTTCCCCTTTCAGTTTGTTTCAGACAATGTATCATATGCTCATTTACAAAGCCTGAAAGTGATTGCTTGTTTTGGTATAAACTTTGGAACAGCTTGAAGCAGGGACTGCAGTCAACCATCCAGGTGGTTACAGCTCAGACTTAACTTATTGTGTGCATCATAATCCTATCTCAAATACTCCCCAGCATAACTTACAGTTAATTTTTGATTGGTAGTTATGTTTGCATACCACATAATGAACCGGATAATGTTGTTTTGGCTTATGAACCAGTACGGATTGTTGGAACTGGAAAGGTTGCAGCCCCTTCTCAGGCTCAGTTTGTAAGTCTTCACTTCCATAGAGCTTAGATATATGTCGTATTTATAATTTCACTTCAGTGGCTTCTTTAATTTCTTATTAAGTTTGTGACAAGGGATGCATACTAGTGCAGTAGTGCTCAGTTCGTGACAAGTTCATCAGGAATTTCAGTAAGGATGCCTTACATGATAGGTCCTTAGATTCATCATTCACTAGATCATTTCAAATTGCAGATGACTCAAATTGAATGTCGGTACTCAGTTTGCTGAATCAACTAGAATTATTTATAGAAATCTTTGAATGATTGAGTGGAGAAACTCGTTTTTGAGTTTAATTCTTGTCTTATCATGTCACTGTCACATTTCCGTTTCAGAGATTTTGGTGGTCTAAAGCGAACTTAATATCAACCTTTAACCCGAGGCCACTAAATAACAAATAAAAATATATTGAACAATTAGAACCTTTAAGATATACATAAGTTTAATGATGAGCTTTAAATAGATTGAATTTCATTGAATAGGTATAAAAGTAATTAAACTTCTTAACATTCACAGAAAATAATCTTCATTAGTATTTCTAAGAGCAAAAACCATCATGATAGAATGTACATTATCTACTAAAACTTGTTCTTCATATATAAAATGAAATTCATAATTTTTTATGTTGGGAAGGGCGCATGCCCTCTCCGCGCTACCTAGTTATTGTCGTGCCATATCATTTGGTACAGGATGTTTTAGTTTAATATACAAGCTTATATCTTTACCTGTGTCTGTGTGCTATGTAAAAGTAACATTTTTGTTCTCAGGCTATGAAAGCGTAACGAACTAATGTTGTTAACCTGATATAATACATCATTGTCAGATTAGTTCTTTGCTGGCCCTCTGCATACGATTATGCTCATTTCAATTGCATCAAATGTCAGATTTTTTTCTTTATATACAACGTTGACACTGCTCTCATGCACACATTACTACGAGCTCTGTAAATGCTGCGAACTGCAGAGTTGGTGTTGGGATGATGTTGCAAACTAAAAAAAGTTGGCGGTGTTGGAACAGTGTTGCCAACTGTGAAAAAAGTTCACAATTTTGTATAAAGATTTTTAATTTCACCAAACTGATATAGTTTGTGTCGTAAAGATGTGGCAAACCACATTTTTAGGTCACTTCAAGGGATACTATGTTGTGGCTTGAGGTCGATATTTAGTGGTACGACAACCATATCACTTCTGCTACCACATCACTTATTTGTTACTTGATTTACCATTCCCGCTCTTTGTACAATATGGATGTTGTTCTTTATGGTGTGAATGTTTTGCACTTATAAATTTCAACAAATCTATTGTTTTGTATGTATTTATTCTTCGTTGAGCTTAATTTTTTACTATATTAAAACACAAATTGTTGTGAAAGATGGTCTCTCCGAGATATGCATTAGATATATAGGTTAAATAGCCCAATTAATACAAATTAAAGGAAAAATAAAAATGTGGGTTTTTTATTTTGAAGTCGTCTTTTTTAGAGACGTTCTCTCACAAAAGTGGCTGATATTAGAATAATTCGTAGATTTATACGTACTTGTCTAAATAAAATTGTAGAGTATAATGTTTTCTATCAAGTTACACTTGGAAAAAACACTTTATTGTTGTAAGATTGGTTGCATACATACGACTTTTATGTACTTCTTTAGTAGAAAATGAAAATCTGCTTGTGAATCATCTTCTTTAATTTTTGTCCATACAGCCGAAGTATGTGGATTCATCAAATATAGTACCATGAAGATCAATAATAATCTAATCCAGTCTAGTTTGATCATCGCTTCTAGAACTTGTTGCGTTTATGATTATGTGCAGTTTGGGCAACCAAATTTGTGAAAATTTGAAATACTTAAGCAAAAAAAAAAATTAATTAAATAAACTAAATTTTAAACTTATTCCAAAAATAAGCATAAAATTTTCAAACCTGAGGTTTGGGGCTGTTCGCAGTTAGTAACTACGAACAGGTCAAAAAAGACAAAACAGCTGTTCGCACTTACTAACTGCGAACAGCTATTTGACCTGTTCGCAGTTAGTAACTGCGAACAGCATGCTGCACAAAACAGACAAAATAGTTGTTCCCAGTTACTAAGTGGGAACGGCTATTTTTATCTTTTTTGACCTATTCGCAGTTACTAACTGCGAACAGCTCCAAAAACTTAATTTATTTAATTAATTTTTTTTTGCTTAAGTATTTCAAAATTTCCAAATTTGTAGTCTCTAGAAGCTGTTAGTTAGCAATATGAAAGAAAGACTGGTTTATTCAAAAGAATGTCAAAACTATCAAATATGAATGTCGGCTAAACATATCTTTTGCATGATTCAAGTTTCAACGTGTGAAAACATTTTTCCATGGAAATATCAAAATCAGGGTTGCGAAATCTCACGGGTGGAATTTTTACCAACTACTAATACTTGATGGGAAACAAATCTCTTTGTATCTTAAAAAGGAGCATTTTGAAATCAAGAGAAATAGTCAACAAGTTGCCCAATTTAGTACTAAGAGGGGTTGTCTCTTTTTATTTTTGGTTTTAAAGCGAAAGATAAAAAAGTTCTTAAACTTATAAAGTGTAATAAATAATATAATACTTATTTTGTTTTTGGTTGTTGATATTTTAATGCAAAAATTAATACTAATAATCTAATCTTTTACCAATCCATTGTGAATAATCTCATCTTTTGGATTATTTTTTAATAATCTAATGTTTATCCTTAATTTGCTATCAACATAACATTTTATTTTATAATAAGTTAACATTTGCCTTTGGTTTTGCTATCAATATACCCTTTTAGTATGCTGACCGTAAATTAATTGCAAAAGTTAGTTCAATAAAAAAATAATCAAAAAGTGAGATTATTTATAGCGTTGGGTGACAGGTTGAATTATTAGTATCAATTTTTACTATTTAATTACTTAATATAAAAGGAGTAATAACTCATATTGCTTAGTAAAAGATGTAAATTTTATTTATATATAATTCAAGTTAATATCATATATAATTCAAGTTAATATCAACATTATACATTAAAATAAATAATTTAGACTCTAAATAATTTAAGGCGTTGGATGATAATCTACTTTGTTGTTGGTAGTGAATGGGCATGAATACAAGCACTTATACTTCTCGTGATGGAAAAAGCGTGATTTGAAAGTCTTCCGTCTTGATCGATCTTGATTACTTTTATCAACTACTCTACATATTTGCCTTTTAGCTGAAAGTGACTATCATAGCAATTTTATGCAAAGATTTAAAATGGATTTTGAGTGATATTTGGGGGTACAAAATGCAAGGAGTAATATTGAAGTAGAATTATAAACAAGATTTCATTTAGATTCCTTTAATCAGTTGACCATATCAGAGATAAATCTCACAAATTAACTTTATAGAGTTATGACAAGCATTATACATTGTATCATAGATTGACTTTAACTTGAAAAACTAGAGTCCATGAAAACTCACATGTACTTTTTCTGTAATTTTAATTTTCTTTTTGATATTACTTTCATTTTAGGCTCTAAAATAATAAAAATAGTAGAGGAAAAATATAAGCCTAAAATCTAGTATTTTTTATTCTTGACCATCATATATGGTGAATTAATCTCGAGTTTAAAATTTTCAAATCCTATGAGTATGAGTTTAGGTTTAATACTCAAAAGAAATGAAGTTGCTTAAAATTTAGATATATATATATTTTAAATTTATCTTTAGTATTGCAATATTGATAAATTTTAAAAATATAATGTTCAAGTATGTCTCTAATTTCATTGGGGTTCAAAGATTTATAATTCTTTGGTATTGGATTTTGATGGGATATATTAAAATGACTTATAAATCATGTGCACTTCTTATATATATGTAAAGTTCCACGTGATTTAGGTTATGTACATCCGACTCTCCAAACTCTATCTTATGTAGGATTCACTTAATGATATTGAGGTAATTATATAATGCATCGTAATGTATGACAACTGCTTGTGAAAAAAAATTTAAAAAATTTGAAAAAAATAAAAATTGGAAAAAAAATTGATTGTAAATTTTTAGAAAACAAAAAAATAAAAAATAGAAATGATCCCAAATAAGTTCTTGGTTATTGGAACTTATTTTTTAATTAAGCTTTTTCTTTTTAAATATTTGGGAAAATGAGTTTCGCCCTAAACTATTTGGAAAAATAAACTTTTAATAAAAACGCTATCAAGGAAAGAGCTTTTTTTTTCCTCCCTTAATTTTATTTTTTTTTTTTTTGCAAAAAACAATAATTCAATAGTTTGGTTTGTGCAAGGATTTGAACCTTAGTTTAATGTTAACTTATATGAAATTATTTTACTATTAATGTTATTTAATATGAAAATAAGTTTCCAAATTGAAAGTTTTCAAAAGACTATTTATATCAAACTTTGATTTTTATTATAAAATTAAGAATAATATTAGTATCATTTAAGAATATTTTTATTTTTCTTTACTTATATATTATTTTTATTTTTTGTTTTAATATCCTTAATTTTTATCTTTTAATATTTATATTATTAATATTCTTTATATTCTTAATTTTAATTTATATTTTTTAATATTCTTATTTTTTAATATTCTTCTTTTTAATATTCTTGATATTGAAAAATATTAAAATATTAAAATATTAAAATATTAAAATGTTAAATTATCAAATTATTGATGTATTAAAATATTAAAAAATATTAAAAATAAGAATATCAAAAAATAAAAATATTCAAAATATATAAATTAATATCCTTAAGTTTTATCTTTTAATATTTATATTATTAATATTCTTTATATTCTTAATTTTAATTTATATTTTTTTAATATTCTTATTTTTAATATTCTTGATATTGAAAAATATTAAAAATATTAAAACATATTAATATTCTTGATATTGTTATTTTTTAATATTCTAAATTTTTATGAGAATTAAAAAATATTAATATTTATAATATAAAAAAAGTAAAGAAAAATAAGTAAAGTATAATAAAAGTAAAAGTTTTATATTAATAATGTTTTGGAAATTTTCAATTTGGAGATTATTTTCTTATTAAATACTGTTAATAGTAAAATAATTTCAAAGAAGTTAATTTGACTTAGTGATTAGTGCATGCTTTGAGCTTGCAAGAGACAGGATTAAAAAAAAATCAGCGTTTTCATTAATAATAAAACGCTGTCTTGGACGGAATCTTCAACCCTAAACCCAGTTTCTAACCCAATGACATACAAAAATGTTGCCTTTATCAGCGTTTTTCCTATAAGATTATTTTTCTAAATAGTTTGAGGCCGCACTTTTAAAAAATAAACTTAAAAATAAAAAAGTTCTAGTTATTGGTTCTTGTTTGTTTTTCCTAGAAAAAGGAGGCTAACTATCTACCTTCTCTGTCCCATAATTCTATTTAAGATTGTCTCACTTGCTTTGCATTATTTTCTCTTTTGGTAATGCTCTTTGTGATAATCTTATAAATTCATTCACAAATTCATTTTACTTTTTAATCTTATCTACTTAGTGGCAGATGCAGGATATAAAGTCATGAGTAGCACTAATGTATTGAAGTAAATAAATATATAAATTGTAAAATTTTCAGTAGATCATCATCAGTTATCAATCTCACCTAGTGTATTCCGCTTATAAGCAACTATGGTCAGGGTCTGGGAAGGGAAGAGAGACGGTAGCTCATACCCATATAGGAGAGTGCTGTAAAAGAGTCCCTCGGCTCAAGAAAGGTCTTCAAAAAGAGAGGAACCTGCAACTATCCGAAAGCCTGCAACTTACACCCACGTTAACCATGAATAGTAATCAACTAACTAAATATACACAACAAATAGAATACGTACAAATAACTAAAAATAAGATAATGGTAAGAGATGTGGTAAAGAGCGATAAGTAGGGGCAAAGAACAGTAACAAACGGTGGTTAAGGGGGGCATGTCTAGTAATCTAAGACGTGGATAAGGCGTCGCCAACTGGCCCTATCCCTGGTCAGGTCCTTAAAGAGATGAAGTTCGTGCAGATCACTTTTAAGTAGATGTTGTTTGTAAATTGAACAATCCAAAAAAATCGTTACTCTAAATTGAAATTTACAAGCAGTATGATAAAATAATAATCCCAAGGTAACGCTACAATAATATAATAAAGCACGTGTGTTGTAATTGAAGATCCCTCTCAAAACTGATTTTTTTTAAAAATCATAAGTAGTACATGCTACCCAAGGTCATACACTACATCCGCTTATGTATCTACTACTCATTTCTTTGTTTTAATTGTTATATGTCTTATTCACCAATTACAAATAAATATTTACACTTCTATTAATAAATGCAAATTAAATACAACAAAATCAGTAATAGCTAATATAAATTGTGCAAAGAAGCTTTTTATTTAATCCTTGAAATCATTTTCCAATCAATAAACTGGCATAAATAATGTCCTAATTTAATTGTTTATTCTTCCTCCGTTCTGAAATACTTGCTATATTAAGATTATTGGCACTATTTATCATTCAAGCTTATTTTATATATTGTGGTTAATTTATGTGTAAGAAAAAATATAATCAAGTGAGATCTTATTTGAGTCGTTTAATTGTATATTTTTATAAAATTAATTTTTTATAATTTTTAGATGTGCATAATTCAATATATAAATGATCAAATTTATATATTAGATGACACAAAAAGTCAAATATAGAAAGTATATAATAAACTCAAAAAAATACTCCTATTCATACAATTAAATCATACAAGTATTTTTTTTTTGATAAAATGATTGAATTCTCTCGTGAAAGAGTGTGTGACGTACCAGAAAGTCCAACACAAATCTGGAGGCCAAGCAATATAATCAAAACAAAAAAGCCAAAAAAAAAAGTCAAAAGAGAAAGAATAAAGTCAATAAAACCATGAACACAAAAAACCGAAGGAAAGAAACTAATAATAGTAATCCTACAATTTTTAAGGAAGCAAGTTGCAATAGTGAATGGTGATAAGGTCCCCTCCTTGCCTCCTTTCTAAACCAAAATTATTTCCTCCTATTCACATGATTGTTTTGTCACACTATACTACACAATATTCAGTTTTTATATGAATCTCATTATTATTAGGTTTATTATTTTCACTTTTTGTATTTTATATCTTATAAAGTAATAAAGACAATCAATCTTTTAAATTTTATATTAATATTGGGTTATGAGAATATATTTATGAATAATTGCTAGGGAGTAGGGATTGATAATAGCATTGTTATAAGATTTAAAGATTCTAAAAGTCTATTAAAATTTAGAATGAGAAAATAGAATATCTTTATCTTATTTTATATTTGTGGTGATTATTTTATCTTCTTTTAACTATGTAGTTAGGAGTTTAAGTTGACTTAAAATTACTCCCTTCTTGGACAAGTATGTTTGTGAATATGTACTAAAAAAGGTATTATTTTCTCCCAATTCTCTCGAACTTAACATGGTAAGAAGACCAAGTTCGATCATTATGTATTCCTAGTAATTTTTTTCATTTTTCTAGTTCTACAGGTGTCTATGTAAAATTTTACGTTTTTGTTGACGGATTCAACTAAACTTTATATAATATTTTGATTTTCTACGTTTTTATCGTAGGAGTGAGTGATCGATGTATTGATGTATGTTTGTTGGGTTCGAAAAGATTATCGTTCTCGTTCAATTTTTAAAAATTGATCTTTACAGGTTTGAAAGAGTGGCGTTTCACACCAATCTACAAAAAAATGATGGCCTAAATGAGAATGAAAAGGATGGTGATCTCATTTAAGTTATTTTGTTAGCGCAATAGCTCATCATTAGTGGTTTAAGTTTTGAAACACCTCGTATAAAATTATTACTTAAATCTTCATTTGAGACACACTGTATGGAATTATCATTATTTTCGTCTCTAAACGGAGATATTATACATTAATTTTAATTCTATATCTTTGAAGTATAAACAAATAATTTAATTTCAAATTGTTTAATTTGTTGTTTCATATTTAAAGTTGTACGCTTTTCAACTATAATACAAAATTATAGGTAAAGATGAAGTATTAACAATCAAAGTTTTATATTTTGTATTTTTTAATAAAACCAGTTAAGTTGAAATCAATTAAAATACCAAAACCTAAACAATTCTAAACATGTGATGATGAAGCCGACTTCTTAAACAACAAAAAGATAAATTTAATCACACTTTTACAATATGTCCACTAAAAATTGATTATGTATGAGTTAGTCTAACATAATAATAATGATTTCAATCCAAATGAAGTTAGAAGTTATTTGCTTAAACAAAAAGTGTATGATTAAAGTTCAAATTTGAAGAATGATTGTAATTAAAGGTAATACAAATAGTTGACTTGGCTAACACTTATGCACTTAATAACCTAACCTCAAATTAAAATAAGGATGTTAAACAGAAAGTGAAAGAGATTAATGGAGTTTGGACAACACATTACACATCTATAAATTATTTGCTCTTTTTTGGTTAAGTTTGAACAACGCTGGATAACGATTCATGTTAGGCTTCTTTTCATCCATTTTATACACTCCTCTATGCCCCAAATACTACCTCTTTAAAGACTTTGCACACTAACTTAAAAAAAAAAAAAAGTTAAAATTGAGTAATTTAGTGGAGTATTTAAGTTTAGTCATGAAGTATTTTTTTTTTTTAAGTAGAGTGAATATAGATTTAAATATATATTACTCTTCATAGAATTTGCACATACACAAACTAAGAAAAATAAAGAAACTGGGTATATTATTAGTGGCATATGTAGGTTGAATCATGTCCTTTAATGACGTAAATATAGGTTTTAATATAAGAAAAAATAGAATTATATTATATGTTTTAGTGAGGTATAAACCATATGGTATAATTAAGGCAAAAACATGTGGCATGAACCAAAATAGTTTATGGAATAAATCGGGGAATAAAAGGATTAGTTCTAGTAGGATAATATTATATGTAAAATTAGGGGACTAAGGGAGTAGTAACCGTACAATTAGAGATAGAATACGATAAAATTTTATGGATCTTACATCGTATTCGACTTAGTTGGGGCATTTAGGGTATAACTTTGGTGGTAAATAAGTGGATATGTGAATGAAAAATCTTATCTACTATAAATAATGGGCAGGTGGTGAATTTAAGATTTTATATGCCCAATAGTGCATGCCCCACCCACCACATACCCTCGTGCCTCATATTCAAAATATGCTACTGTATGATAAATTGATATAGTAATCAATATTGACAAAAGTTTTAGGTACTAAATTTTTCTAATGTGTCCTAGTTAAAAGTTTTGAAGGAATTTTTTTAGCTATAACTAAAATCTTTTATGGAATATGAATTTTAAATATTAGTTTATGGATAAATGATATAATAAATTTTTCATCATAAAGTTTTAACTTCATCTAGTTACATTGCATAGTAAAATCAACTTGTAAGAGTGATGATTGTATGGGATGTATAAAACGTGAACTTAAAGTGAATGTAAGGTTAGGTTGAGGGTTCGAATCTTCTTCAACATGTAACGGTGATTATACATCATCATCGACATCATCATATATATTGGGGTAGAATATGATGGTGTGTATCGAGAAAAGTACATTCAATTGTATTGTACACTATTTACACATGTGAAATTTTAAGTATTTGATATAACCCTTCCTAAATCATCACATTATTAGATCTAATTTAGAACACTTCTATTCATATTACTATTTTTTGTCGAAGTAATTTTACTCATGACTAATTATCTTTTTAATTAGCTACTAGTGCTTGAACATTATATAAAAAAATTACGTGTACAACTTTAATACTGCCACACAGAGGTATACGTTGACCTAAGCTAGGATTATAGAACACAAGAAAGTTATGGTGATATCTAATAATTGTGTAAATAGCTGTTAATTGTGGGTACGTATATGTACGCAATTGTGAAAATTAATATTGTTCAATGATAATAATTATTATGATAGTTGTTGAAATACAAGAAAAATATAGAGAAAGGGTGTGAACGGGTTAGTATTTTAAGTAGTTATTAATGATTTAATGATGTTTAAACACTACTGCATTTATATAGTAGTTTAATTAGCGTTTAGTGGTATAAGTAGCTTTTTTCACAACGTTACAATAAAGATTTTATTTTTTTATTTTTCTCAATATATCATATTCCAACTTCTAGAAATACTCACAACTAACACCAACATAGAGTACATCTAATACCAACTCCGCATTTACCTTGCGCCAAACATATTAAAATCTTAAATCATAACTTTTGATAAAGGATTTAGAAACAATATAACTTCTAAGTTCCGTAAACAATTGTATACACTAGTAAACGCTACATAAACTACTACTTTGTCGAACAATAATATTTTTATAACGTAATATTTTACCCTAAATAATCCACTAATTACATAAACTTTAATGCAAAATACGCTCTAATAATTAAATATATTTTTCTCTATCTTTAAGGAAATATTTAATTCTAATTACCTACGAAAAACATTATTTCTCACCTCTCTTGTATGTAAAAACTAAAAACATAATCTTAGTCAAAATAAAAATAAAAATAAATAAATAAATAAATAATACTTTGAAAGATAATAATTATAAATTAGGTTGGTCCCTCTATGAGAGGATGAACCAAAGTTTTATATTAAGAGGGGGTGAAGCATGGAAAAAAGATAAGATCCAATTGGTATTTGTCCTATTTGACATTGTAGAAAGTTACAAGTGGAGCTTTGAGTTGACAACACAGTGCTATGTAAATGTTTTTATCTTCTTTCTTCCTCCTACCTTCCTTTTTTTGTCTGATTTTAGTTATAAATTACATAAAACAACATTATTAATCTTTTCATACTCCAATCAATATTGTCGTATTCGATCTATACAACCTCCTAAAAAAACTAAAAAAAATTAGAGTATCTACTAATGAACCTATGTATATTACTACATTTTATTTCTTTTATTTGTCCACTTTATTTTTTACTCGAATTTTAAAGTAAATTTTAAACCTTACTATTTTCAAATACACATAAAAAACTATGCATTCGAAAAAAATTCCATATAAATATGTTTTATCTTCAACATATACTTTAAAAATTTTATTGAAATTTCTCTGCCTAATTAAAGTCGAACGCTTATAATGGACAAATTAAAAGAAACATAGTTAGTAATATACTCGACATTAAGCTTTCAATGTAAAACATCTATATAATCTATATAATTTATATACTAAATGTGTTAATTTCAATGCTACATGCCACAATTATATTTATTTTTGTTCAAATTTTCTAAGAATAAAACAACATAAAAACCAAAAAGTATCTATTTACATTAATACTAAATAAGATATTCTTCCAGAAAAATATAAAGATATTCTCTATCATAAATATATATTTAGAATTAATATTTAATGATATATTTACGACAAATATATATCATGAAAATTGAATTAATTTGATTTATTTTTTTCATAATAATCAAATCAATTTGGTCACTTAATTTAAATGGTAATTGAATTAAGATACTTCATGCATAAAGTTAAGATAATTACAACATAATAACATACAAAATAAACAATTTTAATCAATATCCCAACTTTTTGTACTTACAATAGATCTACCTTGGGGCACCCCTGACACGTGCCCCCGGGATAATGTTTTAAAGAAATAAAATAAGAAAGTTAAAGAGAGAGTAAGAAAAGGAAAGAGGAAGGATATCGAAAACAAGGAAGATATCTTGGTAAATAATAGTCATTGTAATAGGAATTGAAGTTTTAATATTACCTTCAATGGAGGTGTGGGAGGAGGTTGAAGAAAGGTTTGGAATGAATTTTTCATATACCTAGGAGTTAGGATACTCATATGATAAATGATTTTTCATATACCTAGGGGCTAGGATACTCATGGTAAATGAATTTGTTTAACTACATTTATTTTAAAAAAACTAAAAGAATAAGTTATCAAATATGCCATGTTTAACTATATTTCAATTTACTTAATTAATTTTGGTTAAAAATCTTTAAACGCACCTCACAGTGAGACGGTCTTACAAAACTTGTTGGTTTTGGAGCTGTTTATGGGTGGGGTACCCACTAGGCTCGACCCATCTGGCTCGAAAAACAGGCGAGCATGGACAATGTTTTTCAAAAAAATTTAAAATTTAAACGGGTAATACCCGCCTGCTAAGATAAATGGGCGGGTAGCGATACCAAAAAAAATACCCGCGGGTATACCCGCCCACACGCTTAGTTTAATATATTATTTATTAAATAATTAATTCTATTAATTATTAAACTAGTACTACTACATGACTCATACCAAATTTTGGTAATTAGTAGCTATACCCAACTTTAGTTTATTACTCTTGTACTAGTCCTAGGATTTGCTTCTTTTAGACTTTAAAGTTTCTAATTCTATCGTCAACATTCAATGTTTTTAACTTTCAAAGCACTCAAGCAGTCAACTATCGAAGTTCAAACAAGTAGTCGACTCCATCGTCTATATTCAATATTCAAGTAATTGAGTATTTTGAGATTTTATATATATATGGAGTATTTTAGACAATGTATTGTATTTTAATTGTCATCAAAACTTAACTTTATAACATGATTGTGTTTTAAATTTTTATATAAAAAATACCCGTCTACCTGCTGGTCCCGCCCGCTTTAAAAATGTGCGGGTAACAACAAAAAATATGCCCGCAAATGCGGGCGGGCTTTTGAATATTTGAACCTGCAGGTAGAATTTTTAGGTGCTACCCGTCCAAGCCCGCCCATGAAGAGTTCTAGTTGGTTTGTGTTATATCTATATACCGCGTTCACTTTTTGTGTATTTTTCTATGCTTTTCTAGTGAGTACATCCTTGTCCCTAAATATGATTTATATCTTTATTCAAGGTTGTGCGTAAATATAAGCTATATTTATTTTTAGAAGTGAGGATATAATTGAAAAAAGGTCGTTAATTGAACTTTATTAATCTTTTGATTTGGCATCAATTAAGGTGAGGATGATATTAATTGATCGCTTTATATTACTTAGGCTTTGAGTTGGAGTTATTGTGCTTTTGGAAGTGTTTTTGTAGGGATGAATAGTTATGGACAAATAGAATACAACCAAGCTTATTCAATCTTTTCAAATAAAAGTAAGACAAGATATATCATTTGTATCGAGATATGTGTGCCAGTATAATCTTCCAATTCAAATCCGTATTTAATTAAAATAAAAAAAATTTTAAAAAAAAAAAAACAAAACTCGTATTTATCAGGTAAAACCTTGTATAACAAATTTAGATACACAAATTTAAATTAATTTTATAATTCATTGTCACCCTAGTTAAATGTTAATAGGGTAAATTTCTCAAGGATAGTTTTCTTATTTCTAAGATTATTAGAGTAGTCTAACGAATGAGAAAGCGTAGACTTAAAGGTGGCAAGAATGGTTAATGACCATAGCTTAAAGGTGCACTAATAAAACATGGTGATATGTAAGTATTAAGGTGATTTAAGCAATCATTGTAATACAAACATTAACAAAAAGATTCAAGGTGGTCACCATTGATGAGGCTACATCTACCATTCTAGGCTAGTGTATCATTATATGTTTAAAAGATAGAGGAGCTTGAAAGCTCATTATAAAGTTGAATGAATTACATCAATGGAGTTTCAGTGTTTGTGGGCTATATACATTGAGTAGAGAATTAAATGAGTGTGGTAACTAATAAGGCTAGATAATGGGAGGCTTAAGCTTATAGCTTGGTTCTACACACTTCAACATATGGCAAGGGGGCACTTAGGGCAACAATACAAGAAACAGAAAAGCAAGCAGTAGGCGTCAAAAGGCGTGCTCGACCCATGCTCGGGCAAGCGGCTGGTCGAGCCAGTAGCAGAGCCTGTAATTTCAGTCTTTGTTTTTCCTTCCCACGTGATCGAATGGTCCCCTCATGCTTTACCACTTTGTCTTGTGTCTAAATGGGTAGTGTACAACCCAAGCATTGCTCCTCCAAGCCTCCACTACCATTAGTACATTGTACAATGATACTTGCTTGATTTCCAAATAGCCAATAACAAATGTGTACTATATTCAAGTCATGAGTGTCCTTTACCTCTCATCATAATACATACTTAAGGTCTAGTAATCAAGTTTGTTACTTCTAACCTTTAAGAACAAAATTCTTTTACATTTCAAGGGTCATGTAACACATGACTAATTGATACAAGACTCAAGTCACACTTTTTTTTATATCCACCTTAACTTGAGCCTACCAAAATAAAGATCACCTTCAACAAACACAAATCCAACAACTCCAAAAATCACTTAGCCAAAGGCACTAAAACATACTCACCAAACATATAGGCATCAAGATGACCATATGCAAATGTTTTAGAAAGATCCAAATGGGGTACACACCAAAAGACTTACAAAGCCTTGGAAAATCAACCAACAACACTATGAACTTGTTAATGGGAAGTTGGACTAAAAGGAAAAACACCTTTGCTTAAATAACAAATTTGCCTCAAATTGTGGTTCTTCGACAAAATAAGATACTTGGATTAAGTTTGTGGAATCATGAATGCCAACAACTATGAGCATGGTGCTAAACAAAATGTTTACACAATAATTTGTCCTATCCATGTCTATAATGAACCGGTCACCATCATCGTAACTCCATCTTTCACCAATATATCATCAAACCCACTTAAACGTACTAGTACTAAGAGACATTAAGTTATCTCAAATTTAGGGACATAAAACGGTTTCAGAACCTTTGAGCCAAATCATAACCACCCTTGTATGCAAATAGAAAATTAGAGCAACCAACTTCATCACAAAGTCATTAATATGATTATCGATTAACATAAGCATTTTCAACATGCTTATAACAAAACATAACTAGCTTCGCATAACTAGTCCTAAACTTGTAATTAAGCATCAAAATGTGGTCACCAAAAATAATTACCAAGTCATAACTCTTGTTCAAATATTACACAAAAAGACTCTATCCATTAGTTTTACATCTTACAAGCACACCTTTGTTAGTCAAAAAAATAGAGAACTTATGCAATGGTGATGAAAGACAAAATCTTTAATTCACCCAAAAAACTCAATCACTTCACAACTTATCTCAACCGAAGCAAGAATTTTTAACTCTAAAACTTATGAGAGAAAAATATGACAAAGAACAAATCAAGAGTATGAAATAAAATATCACAACAAACCTTGAACCATTTTAGCAAACATATCCATTTTAGTGGAATGTGAAAAAAATTAAGGTGAGGTTTCAAGAAACAATCTTACCAACTCCAAATAGGGGGATGAACAACAAACTCATCAAGAGCAATCAAAATGGAGACACTCTTTGACCATCAAGAGCGAATCAACTAACTTCTTCATTCTTCTCTTTTACCTAACTTTGTTTCAACACCTCTTTTGAGACTTTAAGTTTTAGCCTCTAAAATGCTTCTTCTCATTTTAAGTTTCCATTCACCTTCTAACACCTTTTAAACGACAAAACAAAACTTACTTCACCTTAAACTTACCCAAAAACAAAGTTTTTATTTCCCAAAAATCTTTGTTCATTGTAGATGGTTGTACACAACCCAAAACACCAAGGAACACCATAATAATCATCAACTAAACATTTGGCTCTGATACGAATTGTAAGAGTAGCCTAACGAATGCGAAAGCGTGGACCTAAAGGTGGAAACAATGGTTAATGATCATGACTTGAAGGTGCAATAATAAAAGATGGTTATATGCAACTATTAAGGTAATTTAAGCAATAAAAGTAATGCAAATATTAACACCATGACTTAAGTTGGTTCACCATTAATGAGGCTACATCCACATCTTAGGCTAATGTATTATTATGTGTTTAAAGGATAGAGGAGCTTGAAAGCTCATTACAAAGTTGAAGGAATTACATCAATGGAGTTTAAGTGTTTGTGAGCTATACAATGAGTAGAGAATTAAATGAATATGGTGAGGATAGATCATGGGAGGCTCAAGCTTATTGTTTAGGTCTACACACTACAACATATGGCAATACATGTATATATAGGCAAGGGGGGAACTTGGGGCAACAATACACAAAAACGAAATAGCAAGAAGCAGGCGTTAGAAGGTGTGCTCGACCCACGCTCGACGATTTCATCCTTTGTTCTTCCTTCCCACGTGATCCAATGGTCTCCTCATGCTTTACCACTTTGTCCTTGGTCTGAATGGGTAGTGTACAACCCAAACATTGCTCCTTCAAACCTCCACTACCATCAGTACATTGTACTATGATACTTGCTTGATACCCAAACAACTAATAACAAATGTGTACTATATCCAAGTCATAAGTGTCCTTTACTCCTCATCATAATACATGCTTAAGGTCTAGTAATCAAGTTTGTTACTTTTAACCTTTAAGATCAAAATTCTTCTACATTTCAAGTGTTGTGTAACACATGACTAATTGAGACAAGACTCAAGTCACACTTCTTTCAAGAACATTATTCCCCTATAAAACAAATCAAAAATTTGTTTCCTCTTATTTTAATTAAATATCTCATTTTCTTTTTTGAAATACTTACATAAATGTTTGTTTTCTTAGTTAGTAATTATTCTCTTTTTTATACCCATATAAAACCTAACTATCTACGCAATTGCAATTAAATTAGTATTTCCTTACTTTTTGTCATTTCTCACTCTTCGTGTTGTTCCATATTGTTGTATCTCTCTTTTTTCTAATCAAATATATATCATTTTCTCTTTTGATATATTCACATTAAATAATACATTTTCCTATTTGATAACTTATTTCTCTTATTTACGCCTTTATAGGATTCAACTATTTAAACAATTATCTTTAAATTATTACTTATTTTTCTTACTTTTTCACTCTTGTCACTTTTTTTATGTCGTTTCATATTATCGTTACTCTCTTTTTCTTGTAATTAGTGTCAAATTAAATATGATTTAAATAGAAGTATATTAAATTGAAAGTTGGACAATTGAAATTTTTTTCATGACATGTGTTTAAGAACAATAGGTTCTATAATTGAACAAAGTTTATCTGTTTATATAGATAATAATCCAAATCGTGTGATTTTGAAACTTGAAAATATAGGTTATTAAAATCTTTTTTCAGAATACCATCAACCATCTACTATTTACCCTAGCTATACTCGATATGCAATAATTTTTATTTTGGATTATCTTATTTATTTTATGTCATTTTCTTATTTAAAAATAGACGTGATTCTCAATCATTATTCATTTTATCTCTTTATTTGATATCACAATTTTACAATTTCTCGTACTTTTTAAAAAGTTATTATCTTTCTTATTATTCAATCCCACTAGCACAAAGAGTATTATTTTATATATCTTGAAGTTGACTAATACATCAAAAGTGTCCACAAAATGCAAATATATATTATATAAAACAAATAAATATTGCATCTAACATCTAAAGTCAACTCAGTTCAGTGTTCACTTCCACCCATCAAATTCATATACCAATACTTGTACAACTAAGTGTAGTAGATACGTTAGCAGCCACAAAGTACAAGTATTAATGTTACAAAAAGTCAACCATGCATTTATTTGACTCATTAGTAATTACTTTTGGGAGTTGGGACCAAAATTCATATGATATAGAAGTAGAAGTACTAGTAATTGACCTTAATTAAGGAACTTAAATGGTATGGTACTTATATAGTTCTATGCTCACCTTAAACATCAAGGAAATCCATGTCCAATTCCATCTACTTCAACATAATTAAGTACATATTATATTCATCAAATCCATATTAATTATATATGTGGCCACCAAATTAATGTAAGATAAAAGTGTACTTTGAAGAAAATGAAGTATATTTAATACAGTTTACTTACACTAATTCAATCCTTAATATATATCTTTAATTATGTATAATAAAAAATTATAAAAATTTAATATTAATAATCTTTGTAATGAGACGAATCATATAAGATCTCACTTGACTAATATTTAACCTATAGATTAAAAAATAATCACAAATTAAAAGTAATAAATGAATATTATCATTTTTCTAATATTGCAACTAATTTGAAACATAGAAGGTACTAATTACCATAACATTTCACTACCCCCACTTGTTTACCTAAAATCATTGGTAGAGATAGGAGATGTAAAGATCGGTCACATTCTCTTTTAATTTTTAATTATCATCTATTTTATGAAAATAGTTATAAGAAATTTTTATGAATTTTAACCTTCCAAATAACTATAGTCTAATCTTATATTTATTCTCACAACTTTGTTGTTGTGTTAAATGCTGTAATATTAAAAGAATTTAACCAATAGTTTTAGATGTCTCTTCAACAACGCTCTCATAGTTGAATTAGCGGGCATTTAGCGGTGATTGTTGTCTAAACTAACTCTGTCGCTTTACATTAAATTTAAGAAAATAAAAGTTGATGGATAAAAAGCTATAATGGGAAAATTTTATAGGACCCAAATTCAACAAATATTAACCATTAAATTCAAGTTGATAGAAAAATTTTACATTTGATAATCTTGTGACATTTAAATTCAACAAATATTTTAAGTTGGTCAAAATAATAACAAACATTGCCATAAACTGCTAAATCATACTCCAGAATACATTTTATACTCCATAATCTATACTTGTAGTTGAGTTTTTGTATTTTTGTTTTTTTTATTATTTGAGGTTTTATCAATTACTCATTTTGCCTAACTAATTTTGCTTCAATTGTTATTTTAGTCTGTCTCATTTATTTTCCATTATTTCTATTTTTGGATAATAATTCATTATTTTATTTTAATCTCATTCATACGTTTTAACAATATTTTAATTTTATTCACACATTTTATTATCTCTCTTTATTTATTACTAATACTTAATTTTTTAAAAAAAAAAATCAACATTTCTCTTTGCTGTAAATCAAACAAAACAGAGGAGTATTATGTAAGAAGCATTGATTTTTGGTAAAAAAAAAAAGTACGTATCAACTTCGTTATAAATTATAATACCTGCAGCTGCTAATAGATATTGCAAACTGTTGACTGCATCACTGCACTGGCAGCTTATTGACTTGCTTATTTGTTCCACATACAGCTGGTTTTGGCGTGATTATGAAGAGAATGGAGTTTGCCTAATTATAGATATAGTTCTAATTCCTCCGTTCCATAATACTTGCTATCGATAGTGACATTTTTCCACACAATATTTCACACTCAGTAGGAAGTATTATGAAACGGAGAATATATAACCTTACATGAGATTCTCTAGCCCCACAACTACAACTGATATTTTTTCCACTTTACTAAGTACTTTTTTCGTTTTCTAATGTTCTTTCTGTTTAGAATATTCTAATTTTGGAGAGAAAATTTTGATTAAGATATTCAAGATATATATAGATGACAAAATATATCCATGTGAGATTTCTTTAGATTAGTTCTAATGTATACTTTTTTACTATATATTTTTTATAATTTTTTATAATGCGTATTTAAAGATATTAAGGCTTAAATATTACTTTAAAAACTGTGCAAAAAATTAATGAAAAGAACAAAAAAGAACGAAGGAAGTATAATTTACTAACATATTTAGAAATAAGATGCAATCACTCATATTGTGTGGCCGGATCCTTCTTCATGGATATGAATTTCCGTCTTTCTTTCCTTCCTAAACCAGGATCATACTTCATAGTTTCTTTGAGCGGATAAATTGTGACATCATATTCAAAAATAAAAATGAGATAAATTAATTGGGACGAATTAAATGAAAAATGGGACAAATTGAGTAGAACAAATAATATATTAACACTTCTATATTGCAATGTTACTGACTTATACCTTTGTGCAAATTTAAAGTAACACGGATGATATTGGGTGTGCAACGAAGTATGGATGATGTTGGGTGTGCAACGAAGTATGGGAGTTTGATGTTTGGATCACTACATAAAGTGATCAAAGATGTGCACGAAGGGCATCTTAAACAAGGTAAGAAGGTGCATAAGAGCTATAGAGAGTGCCTTCAACGAGGCACACCACAACAGCACATAGTAATAAACAGAGAGAAGGTGCTTATTCGAGCTCTTGATGAAGTGCTTGTCCAAGCACCCAATACTAAGGCAAATTTGATTTTTCTTATTGTTACGATACTTGGGGGCAAATTGTCTATTTTTCTTAGAGTTTATTCCTCTAACTTAATTAGGGGCCTATATATGGACCTAAATCATCATTGATATTGGATTAGAGGCTAATACATAGTGAGCAACTAGGGTTTAATTGCTAAAAGAGTTCTTTCTTTGTATTCGAGTTTGTTCCCATTAAGATGGAAACTTTGGGCATGAGCATGAGTTTAAGGTAGGATAGAGTTGTGACATTGATGTATTGTTGAATTATTAATAAAATACATTTTTATTTGAGGGAGAGGTGTCTAAGACACCTATTTAACATCTTTAATATGTGTTCTTGTTTTGCGTTTGTTAAATTATCTCATTTTTACTAAAGTCATTTACTCTTTTCTATCATTTCAAACAATAACAATTATTCCTCTTCGTTCTTTTTTGTTATTTTCATTTTTTGTTGTTCAATTTTCAAATGAAATTTTAAGACATAATATCTCTAAATTCGCATCATAAAAAATTATAAAAAAATATTTTCTCCTATTCACCACATGTGTGCTATGTGACTTTTTACCAACTTTAGGTAGTCAAATGGAACCACTTCTGTAGGAGAGAGAGTCCAATTTATAGTGGAATTTTACACATGTGTAGGAGAGAGAGGCTAATTCATAATTAAGGACCATACGTGTACGAGAGAGAGAGTCTAATTATGGTTAAAAAAAAATTTTTAAAAAGTACCAAAATAGAAATGAGTTATTTGAGATGACTTGACTCAAAATAAAAATGTGACACGTGTGTTGAGTAGGAGGGAGTATATAATAAAAATTAAAAAGTATACATTAAGAAGAATCTAACAAGATCTTATATGAATATATATTCTATCTTCTATATACTCCAAACTTCCTCCGTTGCACTAAACTTGCTACATTTGACTTTTTATGCAATCCAGTATATTATTTTGATCATTTATATATTGAATTATACACAACTAATAATTATAAATATTTAATATATAAAAGTATGCGATTAGACGATTCAATCAAGATCTAACTTGATAATATTTTTTCTTACACATTAGCCGCAATATATAAAATAAGCTTGAACAATAAAAAGTGTCAATAATATTTGTGTAGCGATTATTTCAGAACGAAGGAAGTACAATACAGACCAATTGTCTCATTTCCTTTTTAAGCCAGTTCACCCAAGTTGTCCCATTTTTATTTTTAACAATTATTTTTGACTCATATGGATACTTTTGGTTGTGTTTTCATCCTTAATTTGTATATACGGATACCTTTTTGTGGTGGTCCGCTTCTTAATTTGTGCATGTGTAAATATTTTTGTTGTGAGCCCCTCATAATATTTAGATGTAGATATTTTTTATTGTGGTTCCCCTTTGTGTCTTAATATTAATTTATGCAAATTTAAAATGGGACATTTACTTTGAATTGGAGTAAATGTGTTTCAAAATCTTAATCAAATTTCACTCTTCTTGCTATGTAATATTTTAAAACAGATCGCTATTAAATAGTCAATTTACAATTACTGTTAATGAAATTCTATCCTTCAAATTGTCATTAGTAATCTAATAGAAGTATTAATTTGCTTTAAACTCAACTATTAACTACTCCCTCCGTTCTTTTTTTATCTTCCACTTTGGGTTTTTCACACATATTAAGGAAGATAGAATCTTTGGGTTGTAGTGGGTATTATTTTAATTAAATAGTTGTGTGAAGTAATGATTGTATTGGAAGTATGAGGTTGTAGTGGGTATTATTTTAATTAAATAGTGGTGTGAAGTAATGATTGTATTGGAAGTATGAGAGAGAAAATAATTATAAATAAAAGAAAAGGGGTACATTAAAAGAAAAGGGGGGTTTTAAGTGGTAAAAGACTAAAAGTGAGATAAAATCTTTCTAAAAATAGAAAGTATTCTAAAGTGGAAAAACTTTTGAAACTACCCGTTATAGTAATGTGGAAGATCAAAAAAGAACGGAGGGAGTATAATTATTAAAAATAATTTAACATATAATTTGTTCCTAATTTTTTGACTAGCGAAATAAGATTTGAAAGATGGTAAATAAAACAAAAAGCGGGTTTTATTTCAAACATTAGGTACTTGTATTTAAAAATAAACAATAAGTGAGTATATTTTCTGTAGATCAAGCAAATGTTGAATTGTACTTGACAATTTGCCTATGTAAATGGAAAGAACAATAGCGAAAGGACAAATTATTATTTTATTGTTTATGTGACGTTGAGTTACAAATTATATATATATATATATATATATATATATATATATATATATATATATATATATATATATATATATATATATATATATATATATATATATATATATATATATATATATAAATTACTTGTCAATAATTACAATGAATTTTCCTTAGATAAATCTAGATATATACTCGTGCAATGTACAAATTATGTAGAATAAGTTTAATAAATTCGTTCTATACAATAAAAAATAATACTCCTTCCATTCTCTAATGTTTTTCTCGTTTTGAATATTCTACCTCAAGGTGAGAGAAATTTAATTAATATTTTTAGACATACTTAGTAGATAAAATATATCCATATGAGATTTCAGTAAATTTATTCTAATGTATAAGTTTTTAATATATATTTTTAATTATACATATTAAAAGATATTAAGATTAAAAACTGTGCAAAGCAGAAGAAGAAAACGGAAGGACTAGTCCTTTGCATACAAAATAATCCACCTAAAGTCGATTACTGAAATACGTAACCGTGGTCGTCAAAATTACCATTAAAATATGAGAACAGCAATTATGATCATTAACATATAATACTTGCAAATTGCAATATACATGTGGATCATGTATATCAGTATATGAAGTAACAAATATAAATAAATGAAGATTGTATTAACATTATCTATTTATTATTCTTATGATAATACATTTAATAAACACAATACAGGAGTAAATTAGAGAATTTTAAGGAGTAAAAAAAGTGAGAAGCAAAATTATTATTAAACACAAAATTAGAGAATTTCGAGGAGTAAGAAAATATTAGAAGCACAATTATTATCAAATAAATGCAATGAAACGTTGCAGCAGAGAGAAGATGAAATTATAGGTCGTTAGTTTAATGCAATCAAAAAAAATTAACTTATCGGTAGATTAGAGGAGTAAATACTATATCTTCACCTTGATTGAATTGTGCCATGTATAGGCTATCTCCATGAGCAGTGAGAAGCAAAGAGAATGGAAAGAACAAGCTATGGAGAGCAGAGCAATTGTCACTTAAGTGCATTTTGTAACATCATGTACAAAAAACATGTTTGGTCAAATCTAAACTTGATGGTTAACAAACGAATTATGTCACTAGATAGTTACATACATTTTTAGTCATTTAAGGTAGTTTTTCGCAAAAATAATTAGAATATCTAGTTTTTTGCAAAAGGTGGTATGAAATAGATAGTGTTTTTATAATGTTTCCTTAAAAATACTTCCTATGTTTCAAAATACTTGCAAAAGTTGATTGTTCATGCAGATAAATGCGCTAATTCAATCCTTAATATATATCTCTAATTATTTATAATAAAAAATTAAAAAAATTGATATTAATAATCTTTCGTATTGAGACAAATCAAATAAAATACTTCTTTCGTTCTACTATACTTGCTACATTTGACTTTTTACGCAATCTAATGTGTTATTTTGATAGTTCTTATATTGATTTTACACATCCAAAAATATTATGAAAGTATGTGATTAGATGATTTAAATAAAATCTCACTTAACTATATTTTTTATCACACATTAGCCGCAATATATAAAATAACCTTGAACGATAAATAGTGCCAATGACCATTATGTATGAGTATTTCAAAACGGAGAAAGTATTACTTAACTATGTTTTAACTTATAAACTTGACTATTTTTTAACTTGTAAACTTTACACGTGATAAGTTAATTTTATGACTCGAATGAACACCTATAGATGAAATAGTTAGCTAAGGACTAGGGTACTCGTTCCATGGATTAGATGTTAGGCGAGATGAGTAGTCCAGATTGGCAAAGTGAGGGTCCACGCTGGAAATTTCAAAGGCTGATGGGACGCTTACACTTGGCTGACATGCATAGCCGACAACATTTTTGTCTTTAATTGTCCGACAATTCCTAACTACTACTTTTCTCTTTAATTCACTTCACACCCCCCTTAATTTACTCCAAAATACTAACCGTCTAACGAATAGAAGTATTAAACTAAAAATAAATTTTATTTGAATTCAACTTTTTTTACGGAATAGAAAAAGTTGATTTCATTGAAATAACAAAAATTTTATACTTAAAATAATTAACTCTAAAGAGATCAAAAATATCAATACAAATAATAATCGTCCTATTCTAATAGCTCTACTTGTAATCCGCTGATGTATAGTGACAATTATAATACCACTTAATTGATAGTTCAAGTCGATAATTTTATTAGATAGGTCTTTTTAACCTGCAATCATAAACCTATCTTAAAATAAAAATTAAATAAAAGGGCTCTCCTAATAATAGCAACAAAAACAACTACCACAAGAATAAAAGACAAAGTCATCATCAAGATGGGAGACTAGGAGCAAACAATACTTTATTCAACAAGATAAAACTAAAAATAAAAACAACAAACAAAACATAGATTAAGGGCTTGTCATTAATCATAAAATTGATACTTTGCCCCAAAAGTAATGAAGATTAGAGTTTTTTTTTTTTTTTTTTTTTTGAAAATAGGTGATGAGAGAAAAAGAGATGCTTAAATTCAACAATTATTACTATATACTCACAACATAGTATAGTTTTAATGGGATATATCTAATCACGTTTAATTTAAATGTCACTACTTTAAGTTTCTAATAGTATATATAGTGGATTTACTGACATTTATCAGACTATTTAGCATCATAATAAAAACTCACACTAAAGTTTTTTCCTATATAAAATCTAGTGATATTTCTCATAAATGACATTATATAATATAATAACAATTGTATGTGTCACTAAAGGCTAATATAAAGTGTCACTAAATCATTTTATAGTGAAATTCAAAATAAAAAATAATTATTACACTAAAAATATAAATCTGTAATATTTTTTTTACCTGACCAAATCCTTTGTCGCAAATTAAAGTTAATGACTTAACATCTATTGAACTTGCTTTTCCTCAATTTATATTTATTTATTCATTGATTTATATTATAGAAGCAAGCTTATTTTCATTGTTATAATTCACTAATATAAACTCATTGCATTTAATTTTTTTTTTATTATAGGATAGATCAAGTGGAAGGAAGACTACTTAATTGGTGAGGATCCAAATTCTAATTTTTTTAATGTCACGAAATTCAAATTCTAATTGAGAATTACTTTTACTGAATATGACTTTTAATTTAATTGAAAATATAAAATAATAATCCTTATAAATTCAAATTATATTTATATTGTGCTACAAAAAATCATGCTAAGGAGCAAATAAATTATTCAAATCTTTTGAAATATAAATTATGTCCCCAAGGCAAGAGAGGGGAGAGAGACACAAATTACAAATAAGAATATGAGAAAAATAGAGAGGATCTATAATCTATATATTCTATTTCTTTGAGTATATATGGTTTCTTCTATTATGCCTCACTTATTTTTTTCATTAAAAATTAAAAAATTGCATATGTAAATATTTAGAAATAAAGAAATAATTTAGAGAAAAAGTAGTAGAATCATATTTAAAATAAAAATGAGGTAAATTCATTAGGATGTACTGAAATGAAATATAAACCAAATTGAATAGAACATAAACATATAACTAAAATAAAATACGTTAATATCAATTTTCTTAAAATTGCTTACGTGTTCTTTTTTCATGAAATTGTTTTATGTCTTGTTTTTTCATGAAGTATTTTTCATTCAAAACAGTATAATGATCATATCACATGTCATTATTAGTATTAGTATTATATACTCCTATGTTGTAATGATATAGTGAACTATTATTTTAATATATTATCGTAACCAGTGTATTCCGTTAATAGAAAATTATGAGTACACTATTTTAGATATTTACATAATTTATTTCATTTATAATTTTTTTATTTTTTTTATAAAACCTTCTCAAGTTCTTTTGATTGAAAATAATTACTCCCTTAGTTTTCATATGATCTTCTCAAAATAAAATTTTACGAATTTTAGAGTCAAATGTTCACCATGATTTCTCATCGATCTTTATTAAAAAACATATCCATGTGAGATCTTAATAGATTCATCTCAATATATTTTTCTAAAAGTCAACTTTTTAGAATTTTAAAATTAAACGCACAATAAAAATTATTTGATTTTTAAATATGCATTGGAATATACGTAAAAAGTAAATGCGAAAAATGAATGAAAACAGAAAAATTATTTATTTCTCTTTAAAACATTATTTTCTTAATTTTACAAATGTTAGAAAAATTATTTTAGTGAGTATGTATAGATAAATAACAATTATTTAAGAAGTCGCAACTCACCCTTATGTGTGTTTATTTTACAGGAGGACTTATATTTTTTCTTATTTTTTTATTTTTATATTATATATTTTGTCTTTTTTTGATTATTTACAAACAACTGTTATTGCTTATGATTTTTTATTGTTTTAGTCGTGCATTTTGCATATCTACAATTTTACAAAGGGTTTTGTCACTTATTTTAAAGCCATTTTACGACAAAAAAGGCAACAAAACCTTTGTCGCTAAAAATTTTGTCACCAAAAAAATAATTTGTCGCTAAACGTGTTGCTGACTTGGCAACAAAGCTCAGATATAGTCGCCTATTTCGTCGCTAAATTGATTTTCCGGTTCTAAAAAATATAAATATTTATTATTTATATTAATCAATAATAGTAATTATTACTATTATTATTTAACAATAATAACAAATATTCAATTATTCTTTTGTAAATAATACTTAAAAACTGTTTATAATCAACAATAATTATTAAATTGAAATTTAATATATAATTAAATTAATCATTAATTATAATACACATAATATAGGATTCCAAAAATAATATATATTAAAAAAATTATTATTTAAATTAATGTATATAAAAAATAATCAATGTCTAAACAAAAAATTAATAATAACCACCAAGAGTAGATCAACTACCACCATTATGAGAACTATGCAAACCACAAATCCACCAGATCCATCAGGACTACCTCCCATATCACTATCCTTACCATGACGAGCATCTGAACCGTATAAATTAAAACATAATTACGAAATTCTACCAAAAACAACAACATTGTATGTCGAAAAGAGTAGCAATATATTCTACCAAAAATAGCCATGAAAATTCAAAATAAAACAGCTTTGAAATTCGAAAAAAAGAGAGAATCAGGCATGAAATAAATATAAACTAACAATTTATGTTGAAATTTTGATACCTATGAAAGTAAACATGAAATTTCAAAAAAACGCCCATAAAAATAAACATGAAAATAAAACAAAATGAGACAAGAACAACCACGTGTAGTTGAACATGAACATCACATGAACAATTAAGAAATCAACCATAAAACTCGACAACAACAATAAATAAAATAGTAAAAGTATGAGATTACACGTGGAAAAGGAAGGAGAAACCATCAGAGAATGCCGGAAAGTCGCCAGATTGAGTTGTGAGATGTAGAGAGAAAGAGGAGAAAATTTTAGTATGTAGAGAAAAGTTGTAGAAGAAGAAGTATAGGTTTGAAGAATGAAATGAGAAAGGAGATTGAAATCTAAATTTTAAATCCGGATAAAATTTTAACGACAAAAGGTTTGCCGTATTTGTCGCTAAAGAATGCTAGTTTGAATTTTGAAAATGGGAAATGCTTTAGCTACAAAGTTTTTGTCGCTAAATTTATTGCTTGTTCTCTCTCTTCTTTTTAGCGACAATTTTAGCAATAAAGTATTTGTCACTTGCTGGCGACAAAGCATTTTTATCGTCATTTTTGTTACTTGCTGAAGATAAAGCATTTTTATTGCTATTTTTATTGCTAAACAAATTTATACAAAAATCGAGTTTGTTTTCGAAATCAGTTAATTTGCAGTGATATAGTACTCTAATAGTACAATAATAAATTATCACAATTTATGGTGTCAAGATCTTTATCATATTAAATTCAATTTTATGCAACTTTAAATAAAAAATATAATAGTAATACAAGTATACGACTTACAAGAGGTCCATTTCAACGGGTGATGTAAAAGGTCCACATGAAATAGGGCTCTGATTTCATTGTAGTTATCTAAAGATATATTGATACTGATTGATTGTTACGTAAGAGATGGCGAAGATATTACGTCATGAAGTAAATTAATCAATAACTCGTCCGTATTAAGGATAATTTGTAGAGTAAGAGTGTCTCCTGTTCTACTCATTAGTTCTATTTATTTTTTTTTCTATTCATTTATTACTCTTAATTTGTATTTTATTTTTAGTCTATAAATTAAAACATAGTCATGTAAGATCTTGTTTATTTCGTTTCAATACAAAGATTATTAATATCAATTTTTTATAATTTTTAATTAAGAATAATTAGAGATATTAAATGTTAAAATGTTGTCTCTGCAAGTGTGAAAAACTAAATTGGACTAATGAGTTGAATAGGAGATAGTACTATTTACGGCCCTTAGCATTGTACATAAAAAATTAACAAAATTTTTATATCAATAATTATAATTTTTAATGAGAATTTAATTCAGAAATTAGAAAATAATTAATATAACAAGTAGATAATTAGTAGTATATTAAAATAATTATATTAAAATGCAGTAATTAAGCCAAACCAAGTAACTAGGCTTGAAGCCATTAGCCAGCCATCTTCACATGTTTATCACTCATGACTTTTAATTAAATTAAAAAAATCACACTTATTTTATTTTGAAATTTCCTTTTTTTTCCTCATAAATAGAATCTTTAGCGATCGAAGGGTCCAAAAAATCGGCAGCCTTTGCAAGCTAATCAGGTCGTATGAGTTACAAGTTGCATTGACTCATTGTCAGTTGGTCACCCCGAGTCCCTCATTATTATAATACACAATTGACACTCTATTTTACCTCTTTGATAGAGTATAAATTTATAAAATCAAAATTAAATAATTAATTATGTTAATACATAAAAATATACTTTCTCCTATTTGTTTTACTTGTCCTATTGGGATCTTGTTTAATTCGTCATGTTGTAAATTTTATTAATATTATTTTTTTTATAATTTTACTCAAATATAATTGGAGATATTTAAAATAAAAAACGTGCATTGATAAATATGCCAAAAACAAATAGGACAAGTAAAGATAATGAGAGAGAGTATACTTCAATGAAACCTCTTCAAACTCAAAATACTAATTAAGTATACGCAAATTCTTGTGAGGGACGGCCTCTTTGAGAGACCATCTCGAATTGGGCAAGCCCATTATATAGTTTTTAAAATATTATAAGTAGACATTAAGAGTAATGTAAATAGACATTTAAGATATTGAAAGTAGACATTAAGTATACGGTAAGTAAGCATTAAGGATAATATAAATAGACATTAAAAATACGTTAAATAGATATTAATCTTTAATGAACTGGATTTAAGATATGTCTTTCAAGAGACTAGCTATTATAATTATATCCATGTAAAACCTTGATGATATTAAATACAATTCTTGAAACAATTTTTTTTGGAGTTGAGAATCTCACACGTAGAGGAGAAATAATCAAACTGTAACACAAAGATAAAAGATTATCAATCATTGATTTATTAATATAGTAGCTTAGACTGAAAACTCTAAACTATAAACTATATTTAATTAATATTTTAAATCATATATAGTACCTATATTATGTCATATTATCCCCATTGTTATTTCATTTAAAAATTTTTTATTGAAATTTGTAAAAATTAATTTTGTGGTGAAATTAAAATTATTGTAACTAATTAATATGCAAAAAAAATAAGGTTAATGAATAAGTCAATTTAGGCGTTATTACTTTGTTTATTTTGACTATTAGTGATGTAAATTTTCATTGTAGCTAGTAGCTATTATAAAAAATACCTGTAATTTTAAACAAGTTTTACTTTATATAGATAAATTAATTAATAAATATTGGGATCAATATATTAAATTAGGTTGTGACAATTCGTCACATGATTTTCACCGCGGCCCACTCGTGTGGACACGGGAGACTCGTGGACTCGAGCCTACAAATCCACGAGTCAAGAGCGTTGACTTGCACATACACTCGGTGAGGTTCATTGTTTCCCAAAACCATATGGTAGTAGGAAGATTAGCTCACCCACTCTATATGCAAGTCAACAACCCACTATTTTATCGATGTGGGATCTTATCTCACATGTGAAGTATTTCCAACACAATAACATCTAATAATTATTTTTATTTCTATACAAAAAACGATAATGAATTATTGATAAGTTATTTATAAAAGTCTTTCTTTTGACATGAACTTTATATGGAGTATGAGTTTAGGTAGGGATGGTAATAAATCCAAATTAGAGGTCAACCCATTCGGTTTAAAAAACGGGCGAGTTTGGACAACGTTTTTCAAAAAAAAAAAAAATTTAGACGGGTAATACCCGCCCGCCCGCTTTGTTTAATATTTTAATTATTGAATAATTAATTCTACTGTTTAGTATCTTTTCAAACAAAGATAAATTTAATGATGATGTCAATTATTATGATTATCTTTGACTATTTTTTTAATTTTGAGTATAATATTATTCATAATATTGAATGTTTTTTTATTTTACTTTTTATAGGTCACATTATTTAATGTATTAAAATACCATATATAATTATATTTCATTTATTTTAATTATTTATAAAATCTTTTCAATTTTATTTATTAAATGATTATTATTTGGTGTATTGAAATATTTTGAGATGGTTGAAACATAATATACTTTTATTAGGATTTGTTTTTGTTATT
>NC_080051.1:17018766-17106266 GCF_026212465.1 Amaranthus tricolor | reverse complement strand
TGCATTTACCCACTTGATAAATTTTGCATTTTTGGATTGTTAGGATAAATTCTTATAGTTGTAAAACTAATTCACAAAAAGTCAAAATGTTTAATGTTCTAAAAGTTTTCTACAAGTCTAATTGTTTGATATGTGCTTTACGAATATGCTTTTTCTTGAATTTTTGGTATCTATAGCTTTCCTGGTATTTAGATATTGTTTGCCAGCATTTTATCAATGTCACACATGTTGGAAATACTTCACTATTGTGGAAGATCATTAGGTGTGTGTGAACTTGTATATTCTGTTTGGTGGGTAAACTCCTAATGCATATAGTTTTAGAAAGCAGTGAAACTCATCAAGTGTGTATATAAGTCAACACTCATTATATGTTTTGTGGGCGCGAGCCCAGGGTGCTCCGTGGGTTTGTCCACACAAGTGGGCCCACGAATAGTCATGGCCTAACAACACAAATATGTATATAAACTTCGAATTTGGGATTTGTGTTTTCTAAATTGATGATTAGCCACAATTAATTTGGTCCAAGTTTTGGTGTGGTTTGCTAATTTGTGAATCTATTTGTATTACCTTTGTTTAGGGATAAACTCGATATATGTTAGCTCGGATGGAAATGATCCGACTTTCCCAAGTAGTAAGGTCTCATCGGCACCTTTAACACCAAGGAGTGAGGGTGAAATTTTGCAATCCCCTAATTTGAAAGGTTTCAGTTTCTCTGACCTCAAAGCAGCCACCCGAAACTTTCGTCCTGATAGTGTGCTCGGAGAAGGTGGTTTTGGGGCCGTGTTCAAGGGATGGATTGACGAGAATTCATACACTGCTACCAAACCTGGTACGGGCATGGTTATTGCTGTGAAACGGCTTAACACAGAGAGCTTTCAGGGTCACAGAGAATGGTTGGTGAGTTTCATTTCTCCTTGACTAGTCTTAAGAATATTCTTTCCCTGTATTAGATTGTTATTGATAAATACTTTAGATAATCCAGACCCCGTGTTACCCTGACTTACATGCTGGTGTTGGATACAAATGTTTCATGCTTTCATGTGTCAAACTCTTAACTTTTCAATGAAAATTCTAGTATCGAACCACTTTCGTGCACACGTCCGTTCCCACTTCTAAAGGTCATGATCATAATAATTGATGACCAAGGTATAAGAATCATAGTACATTATCAATTTTCTCGGAACCTAGATCATTACAAAAGTCTTTCTTAGCTTGGACCACAAATGATATGTGCTAGCCCTCAATGATTCAGTTTTCTACCTCTAGAATGTCTTGATGCTAAATTATTTCGGCGTTCATGGTTTTTTAGGCGGAGGTCAATTATCTTGGACAGCTCTACCATCCTCATCTCGTGAAACTTATAGGATATTGCTTGGAAGATGAGCACCGCCTTTTGGTGTATGAGTTCATGCCTAGGGGAAGCTTGGAGAATCATCTATTCAGAAGTATGTTTCCCATTCTATCTTTAGTTTTCATCAAACAATGTGCAAGTTTATTCCTTGAAATCCATATTGATCACCGTAAACGATTGTGACCGCAGGAGGTTCATACTTTCAACCACTTTCTTGGAACCTCCGGATGAAGGTCGCTCTTGGAGCTGCTAAGGGTCTTGCCTTTCTTCACAGTGCAGAAGTTCAAGTTATATATCGTGATTTCAAGACCTCTAATGTCCTCTTGGACTCCGTAAGTAACAATCAAAAATAAACTTCACATATAAAGCTTACATGTACATCATTCGACACTTTAGGACACATTATGTTTGGCATTTAAGATTTTGGAAGTAATAACGATAAATATTACTCTATCAATTACAGAACTACACAGCAAAACTTTCCGATTTTGGGTTAGCCAAGGATGGACCTACTGGCGATAAAAGTCATGTTTCAACTCGCGTAATGGGTACCTATGGATATGCAGCTCCGGAATATCTAGCTACAGGTATTTTAGATGCATTTTCGTCATTATTTTCTCTTATTTTTTGTTTTCTTTTTTGTTTCTTTTCACAGATGCCATATTCTTTTCCTTGGAAGTATACTGTAGAAAAAGGTTTAGACAAATGGCATTTTTAATAACTCAAATTTTGGATCTTGCTAATCTTTTTTTCTTTTATTAAAAGTTTTGTTTTCATCTTAGTTTATTGGGAAAGAAGAATAATGTCGTATTTGGAGACACAGGATAGCCAGCTCCTTGAACCTTGCACATTGTGCTTTCTTTTGTATCATTTTCATTGTCTATTGTTAATTGTTTGTTGATTGTTTTTTAATAGTGCTGCAACTTGTTAGAAGGCTTATCCTTACCTCTTGGTTCTTTCACATGCTTGTTTGTTTGATGTGGTGGAGGTGATGAGTTTACCCCATTCAAAGGTCATCCTACCCCATACCCTGTATCCTCGAAATGTTTGTTTCCATGATAAGATTAGCTTATCCTACTCTCACAAAACAATATAGTGAAGTTTGTAATTTTATAGAAATATCAATTAGAGGTGTTCAAAATAGACCCGATGATCCGATATTCAGTCGACCTTGTAATCGAACCCGACTTGACTTGACTTGACTTTAAAATAAATTTAAAAATATATAAAAATCAATATGGACACAAGATTTAATTTTGAAACGGCCTGAAATACCTTATTTGAAATCGACCTGATGATCTAAATGAACACCTCTAGTATGAATGTTTCAATTCATAGTGCATTAGTGTTCAACGAGTCTTCATTTTATCTTTTAAAATTTTAACCTGCAGCCTTCTGAGCTATTCTCTTTGTTTTGCTCTAGGTCACTTAACAATTAAAAGTGATGTTTATAGCTTTGGAGTGGTTCTCCTCGAGATGCTCTCAGGCCGAAGGGCAATGGACAAAAACAGGCCATCAGGGGAGCACAACCTGGTCGAGTGGGCCCGTCCCTATTTAACTAACAAGAGGAAAATCTTCCGCGTCTTGGATAATCGTCTAGAGGGCCAGTATAGTTTGGATTCCGCCTGTAGAGTGGCGACCCTTGCATTCCGATGCCTGTCAACTGAACCCAAGTTTAGGCCCGTGATGAATGAGATAGTGAAAGAATTGGAGCAACTTCAAGATCCATCAAAGGAAACACGTAGCAGTTCTAGCACAGCGGCACGAGCTAGGAGACGAAGTGCACATCAAAGCACCAACCGATCAATATCGGCAGTGTCGTATCATAGAACTTAGAACCACAATGTTGTACGAGGAAAGATCGAAAAGTACGATAAGTATGTTTTTGGTTGAATGTACAGCTCTTGTTCCGACTGATGTAATTCCACAGTATATCTGCAAAGGAAAAATGCAACTTTTAGAGTTAAAATATTGAAGTTGCAAGCTCCTGATAAAAGAAAATTTCTGATGTAACGAGATGCATGTATGTGAAAGCTTCTTTGTTGTAATCTAATTTTGTGATTCCTGTTTATGTGTAATCAAATAAAGATGATTTGTTAACAAATTTTTTTTTTTTTTTTTGATTTTTTAAAATTTATTAGTTTGGGTGAGATAAGACAGTCCCATTACTGATTACACATATAAGATTCTAGGAGTACTTTTAAAGATTGTGAGAAGATGGAGTGGAGATCAAAATAATGGAAGAGGAAAAAGTTGGAAGATTGTATTCTTGTGTCAAATTTATTTAATTGATTGTATTTGATTTTAATATTTGTTTTATTTTACTAGCTACATAAGAGATTTTGCTACTATTGTTCGAGATTTTGCTACTATTGTTCAGATTTATTTATGTATAGTGATTAGAGGTGTTCAATGGGCTGAAAACAGACTGGGCCGTACTCAAATAAACATGAGCCGGCCGAGCCTTACAAAATAAAATGGGCTGAAAATGGGACGTACTTTAAAATTTGGCCCGGCCCATTTTAAAGTTTACTTTTTAAGTGCTATAATAAATGGGTTGATATCATTTCTTTAACCTTTACTATGATATTCTTTTCTTTAATCAAAAATTTAGATTAAGCTAAACAAAGGAAGTGGCACAATAGTTACTGGTTAGTATTAATACAATATTGGCACAATAGTTACTATGATATTCATTTCAATTACATTGCACAACATAAATCATTAATGTCTAAGAGACAAATCCAGTACTTACATGAACTGGAACTAGTGAACCTCTTTGGCAATTGTTTAAGGTTAATCGGAGTACCCTTTGTCTCGGCCCATTTTAAATTTACAAAAGTCCATTTTCAACCCATTTTAAGCCCTCTTACCCGCTCCATTTTAATAATAATAAAGCCCGTTTTCGGCCCGACCCTTATAAAACCCTTCAAAAACGGGCCGGATAAGGGCTCAAAATGGGGCCCCGGCCCATTGAACACCTCCAATAGTGACTAATGCGTAAGAAAAAATATGGTCAATGATATATTATTTGAATTGTTTAATTGTATCAATAACAACAATAATATTAAAGTCTTAATCCTAAAAGATTGATGTTAGCTACATAAACCAATATATTAGTTCCAAAGGTCATTCACATGGATTCTTCTCCATTCATTCTACACTTTTATAATCTCAATCCGTAAGTTTAGATCATTCATATTCTTTTCTTCTCCTATCCTCCAAGTCATCTTTGGTCGTCCTTGCCTTCTTTAAATCCCGCCGATTCACTAATACTCGGTCTTTGTACAAGCCGAAACCATCATAAATGATTTTCTTTCATTATTTCCTCAATATTTGCAATTCTTAAACCATTATATCTTCATTTCGAATCCTATCCCTTAAAATATGCACACTCATGCTTTGAAGCATTTGCATTTCCGCTACTCTCATCTTTCGACAATAATCCTTTCTTAAAAGCCCAACTCTAATCCGTAATGTAGCGCTGGTATGATGGCCATTTGAACTTACCTTTTAGCTTTACGGGTACATCTCAATCACATAGCATCCTAGTAGGCGTTCACTATTTTTGCTACCCATTATTAAATCTATGGGTTACATCTTGTATGACTCCCCACTACTCTAAAATATAAACCAAGATATTTGAAACATCCACTTGAAGTTACGTTTTTCTTTTCTAGCTTTATGATGTCTTTCGTTATCTTGTGTGTGCTTAAGTCACACTTCTTGTACTCCGTCATACTCCAATTTAATTTGAACCCTCGTGACTCGAATTCTTATCTCCATCGTTCTAACTTATTGTTTAGGTATGTTTAGTCTCATCCACCAAAACACCTCTTTAGAACCTATAGATATCTTTTCCCCCATTGGTAGAACCTAATTTGTCAAAAACCTTTTTAAAAACCAATAATTTTGCCTTGGGAGCTACTAATTTTGCCTTGGTTTTGATCTCCTTATACTTGATTAAGTTTATTTTAATCCTACATTGTCCTAATGTAGCTACCAATTTTCTTTTCCTTAATAGCTGCCTTGACTTCTTGATTCCACCACTTTGTATCCTTCTTTGTCATGATAGAGTCCCCTGATTCTCTTATAATCACCTAAGGTATTCGATGGATGCAAGTTATATTTTTGGTCCAAGTATCCTTTGCATTTGAAGTCATCTCCCAATCAGCTTCTTTAACAAATTTCTCGATGAAAATTTTATCATTATCCTCTCTTAATCTCCATTGTTTAATCCCTACGATCCTCTTTAAATTTCTTTACCTTTGATCTTACTTGATGTAAAACATCTAGGATAAGGAGTTTTTGTAGGATGGTTACATACTCTCCTAGGATATCCTTACAATTTAGGAAATCACATGTAACTATCATCCTTGTCAAAAAGTAGGTAGTTTGAGTTGACGTTTACTCTAATTCTAAAAGTCACCCATTCAATTCACCTCCGGTATACAACTTCTCATTCATTAATATGTTTTGTACCCCATCTTTAAGATCCTCCCAAATTTTATTTTAAATAATTACTCTATCCTCAATTATGGTGCATATAGGCACGCACCTATCATCATCATACCTAGTGTATCAAGCGTTTATTAAAACTATGATTAGGATATGGAGATGGATGAAAAATGACAATTCATACCCAAAAAGGAGGATGCGACGAAAGAGTCATTTGGCTCGAGAAAGACCTATATAGGAAAGCAAAGCGTGACAAAAAAAGACCAAAAAAACAAGACAAATAAAAGCAAAATTAAAATTAAGCCTAATAACATGACCAAACAAATATAAAAGCAATCATAAAGACAAGAGGATAAACAAGGCTTTAGTGATGTACATGTAGGCATAGGTGACTATCCCTAATGAAGTCCTTAGAGAGATAAAACTTGCTTATATCATTTTTAAATTTTTCCTCCCACGTCTTCTTAACACCTCAACTTCTATTTATATCATTAGATGTTTGTTCATCCATAATAACGCCATTTCCATTCTAATTTCTATCTTGTGTCCAACATCACAATTTGCATTCATGCGTTTCCACAACTATCATTTTGGTTAGACCTGAGAAAACAGTCGATTGGTCAGGTTTCAAGTTGGATAAGTTTTGGTCGTTGGACTATTTTGGGTCGGGTCAGTTTCGGATAAGATTAGTTTCATGTCGGATCACTCTAAGTTTAAGGTAGATTTAGATTGACCCAACGGATTACCATTTTATATTTCTGGTTTAGCTTAAAAAAGTTTGTGGGATTGCTTATTTTATCTTCGAATTTGAAAATATATAATCTTTTTTTTCCGTAAAAAGTGTTTACTATAACATCTCACAATAAAATAGCTACACAATTTTTTAACGACCAAATAATAATAATTCAACATAAAGAAATGTTTAAAAGTCTAAAATGCATCTTACTACAATAAAGATATCCAAATGACTCAAACATAATATAACAATTTAAATAGTAAGAGTACATAAGTAAACAACATATTAAATAAAGAAACATTAGTTTTTTTTTGTTTGTGCGCCCGAATGGAGAAGTTTTACCCTTTTTTTTATTTAACAGCTGTAGAACCCAACGTGCCCAACCCGATCCTGACGCGATCGATTCGTTTTTATAACGGCTTTCTCGAGTTTAGTCATTTTTCGGGTTCAGGTCAAAATTTCCAGGTTTCAACCTAGTTGTTTTGATCGAATCTCGATTCAATTTTCGAGTCGGATCAATTTTTCCCATGTCTAATTTTGACTATATCTCTAACCCAATTTGTCTCTTAATAGACTTCGAATGTAAATTCTCCTCATTTCTACGTAATTCACTAGTTCTAAAAACCTATCAATCAAACTACTAATGTTTCAATATCTCAATCTTAATCTAGAACTCTTGGTTTTTCTTAAACTTCTATTCTTAAATCCTATGTGTCGTTTCTCATTTAACACCATATTTGGACAATGTGGCACATCGCTTTTGGACGACGACCTAATAATCTTTGCATATTTTTTACTACACTCAGGCCTAAGAAGTGTAACGTACGTATCGCTTAATAAAAGGAGCTCTCATGAGAATTGTTTTTGGATTCATGATCATGAGATGTGACTAAATGTTACTATGCTAGTTATCACTAACCTACATCTGATCCTCCTCCTTTATGAAAACTTAACACTGACAATACTTACAGGTTAAGTTTTATTTTCATAATATTAATATTTATGTGTTTTAATTATATCTTTTTAAAAATATAATAATTCAAATGAAAAATTAAATTTTATAAAAAGTCAAATATAAAAAATATAAAACAACAAACTATAAAAGCATAGTATTTATGAAATTCTTCTATATCTTTATCACAAATAAGTAAAATGATGGTATAAAATAAAAATGGGAGGGTAGTGGATTGATAAGGTGATTCAAAAGAGAAGCTATTTGAATTTCCCTTGTTTAAACGTGAACGTCACCTTTTGTCGGGTTTGCAACCTTCCAGGTCGTAGGCAGTTAGGCACTAGCCATACCGAATTACTAACTGTAGTATTGTAGTTTCTCTATTCCATTACTAGTATACAACTATGTTTGAATTTAAGTCAAAGAAAAATTAAGTTACTTTTAACTAAGTGGTAATAAATAAAGATAGAAAATAATTATATGGATAAAATTAAAAGAGAGTTAAAATATAGACGAGATTAAAAGAAAGTGATGGGTCATTGTATAAATAGATTTGATGCAAATTAAGTGGGACAAACAAAAATGAAAAATGCTGCAAATTCCATAGGACGAAGAGAATATATAATTTAAGAAAAATGATAATATATACAACTCTTAGAGTTGTATATAAGAAAGAATCTTGTATATTTTTTTATGCAATTCAATATTGTTTATACTATGAAAACATAAGATTTAATTATCTTTTAATATTTTATCATTACTTTTTTCTTGGAAATTTAAAATAACTATAAAAAATATTAATTATTCTCAATTTTCTATACTAGATTCTTTTGAAAACTTAAAATTATTGATAATAAAAATAATCTACGAACTTTTATGTATAGCCTTAAGGGTTGTAAATATCATTGCCCATAATTTCATCTGTTATTTTGATAATTTATAAATTAAATTATATATAACTAAAAATTATAAAATGTATATATGATATTATGCAATTGGATGATTTAAATAAAATTTTACTTGACTTAATTTTTCTTATATAGTTGTCGTAACATATAAAATAAATTTAAATGACTAATAGTATCAGTAACTCTAATATAACTAGTACTTCCTCTGTTCTTTTTTGATTTTCCACTTTGAGTTTTTCACACATATTAAGGAAGATAGAATCTTTGGATTGTAGTGGGTATTATTTTAATTAAATAGTAGTGTGAGGTAATGATTGTATTGGAAGTATGAGGTTGTAGTGGGTATTATTTTAATTAAATAGTAGTGTGAAGTAATGATTATATTGGAAGTATGAGGTTGTAGTGGGTATTATTTTAATTAAATAGTAGTGTGAAGTAATGATTGTATTGGAAATACGAGATTGTAGTGGGTATTATTTTAATTAAATAGTAGTGTGAAGTAATGATTGTATTGGAAGTATGAGAAAGAAAATAATTATAAATAAAAGAAAAAGAGTACATTAAAAGAAAAGAGAGGGTTTTAAGGGGGTAAAAATGGGATAAAAACTTTCTAAAAATACAAAGTATTTTAAAGTGGAAGAACTTTTAAAACTACCTATTATAGTAATGTGGAAGATCAAAAAAGGAAGTAAGAACTCTAGACCATCAACATCTTCCCCAAACGCAGCTATAAATTATATACTACTTAAAGAGAAACTAAAGTGTTTTAAGGATAAAACAGATCCTTTGTAATAAATGTAGAGAAATTAAATTGTATGGTTGTCAATTCAATGAGTGTTTAAACATATAAATGAAGTTAAAAGTAGGTGATAAGTCTACTTTCAAATAGAAACATGATGTAAGATAAATGAAACCATTTAATAATCCAATTTTATAGAAAGTGATGTAATTAAAAGAGACAAAGTAAGTATTTGACTTCCATAATTTTTTTTTAGGAAATATTGATTTTAAAAATACAAACTTTTAGTGCTCTGCTTTTAAAGGTTTCAACTTTGATTGATCTTTTAAATGTTTTAACTTTATATTATTTTAATTAGAAAAGATCTTATTTACTTGTTATCGACTGAATTTGTAATTTTCGTATAATTTGAAAGAGAAAGAGAGTGAAATTAATTTTAGAAGGATTATAGCTTGGATTTAGAAGAGAGAGAAACTTTTAATTTGGAACTTGAGCATACCCACCTCCAATTGGAGGCCAAATTGAAGTACCCATTTGAGATCGAAAATTTGAAAAAAATAAGACAATTAAATAATTTATTTCTCAAAATAAGTTCTGTGAAAACTTATTTCTCAAAATAAGCGTCCGTACATCCAAATTTAAGTTTGGCAAGAAACGCTGGTAGTAACAGTAAAAGAGGAAAAAAAAAAAATAAAAACTCAAAATCGCTGTTACACTAACAGCGACTTATTCCCCTAAAATGAGCCCAATTTGATTCAATTGCAGCAGAAGTAGACATAGCTGGGTAGCAGAATTCGTTGGGTACCCACTTAAGGTCTAATTTTTTTATAAAAATAATGCCAATTAGAACATAATTCTTCCTTTACCCTAAATTCAAATTTATTTTCCATTCTATAGTCCATGTCGAATGAAGTCTTTTTTTAACGATTGATTGAATTGTCGTGTGACAACAATTTACATATAAGAAAAATTTTATAAAAAATGCACTCAATTATTGTTGATGGACTTAAAATATTTTCGAACATCATTTAAGCTTATATACCTCTAAGTATTGGGATACTTAACGTTGTATAACCCAAACTATTGTTAATTGACTCAAAATACCCAAAAACAACCAGTTGAAAATAATATGCATACTGTTCAAGGTTAACTATCCCAATACTTGGGGGTATATAGAGTTAAATGACAGCTAAGGGTATTTTGCGTCAATCAGCAATAGTTGAGAGTATTTTTTTACAAATTTTCCTACATATAAATAGCTATGTGACATAGAGATTCATCTATTTACACTAAAAAATATTTATTTAAATATACGATGTAAATTAAATGCTATGTAATACATAAATTTGGTTTAATATGAACCGGTATATGACATAACGATTGTTTTAATGTAAACTACTATTTGACATAACAATTCATATTGAAATAAACTGCTATATCAGATTGTTATTTATAAGATAAACCTAAAGACAAAAAATTAGATTTTTTACTCATCAAAAACCTTTGCATTACAACTAAAATAGTCTAACGGTTAGAAATACTTCACATGTGAGATAAGATTCCGCATAGATAAAATAGTGGGTTACGGACTTGCATATATAATGGTTGAACTAATTCTCCTACCACCATATGGTTTTGGAAAACAATGAACTTTACTAAGTGTAAGTGCAAGTCAACGCTCTTGACCCATGAGTTTGTGAGCCCAATCACACGGGGGTCCCGTGTCCACACTAGTGAGCCACAGTGAGATTATATGATGAATTGCCACGACTTAATACCAACAATCTATTTCATACACTTGGAGCGTATTCATGAGCAAACAAATAACTACAACTAATCTACATAACTAGCAAATACATCAAGGTTTATGTATACATAAACGAAACCTAGATAGTTTACTGTTGAACACTTTAAACATGTTTGTAGTCTTCATTCCGTAACAATATCTATCAAATAAGCAAGATGTCTTACATATAACCTATGATACGCATGAGGCTTAAAAATATGTTGTTGGTGCTTAAAAGTAAGTTGGTGGATTTGAGATATCTATGAACAATAGGAAAGTCAAAGTTAAGTTCATGTATTTAATTGTTATTACTAACAACGAACAAAAGGAGTTGGTCAAAAAAGTCAAAATGCTTTGTTCATTGTTACTAACAGCAAACTAAAGGAAAACAATGTCATAACCTTTAAAGGACAAAAATAATAAGTCACTTGTTGGTTTGCTGTTGATGACAACGAACTAACATAAGTTGTTTTTTATCATTTTAAACGTTATGACATTGTCTTTCTTTTGTTAGCTGTTAGTAATAGCAAACACAAATCGTGCTGGTTATTATTTTATTTTTAATAGCAAAAACGCTTATTTACGGAATTAATATACTTATTTTTTAACAGCCTAACCTCGAATACAAAAATGCTTATTTTAGATATTAATACTTTTTGAAGCATATTTTGAGAATTTTTGTTGAAAATATTACATAGAATAATCTAACTTTTTCATGATTTTCCTACAATATCCCACCTATTAATTAACTATGAATAATCTCAACTTTAAAAAGTATTTTCTTAGAGTAAATCCGATAACCGGATGACTTGCTATAGCAATTTTTAATTTTTGGTTTGGATTAGGTTTGAGCTTACTATGAACGAAAATCAAAACATTAAGCCAAACCATTAGTTGAGTAAACCTTGTGCAACCCATGAAACAAAATGAAGATTTTAATTGATGACCCTAAGCAAAAAAAACACTTAAGCGTTCTTGTGATAACCCAGGTTGAGTATTTAAAAATGATTGATAGACTACGTATATCAATAAGGTGCATCTTGTTTTCTAGAAAGCCCAATTGCTAAGAACTCCACAGTTAAGCGTGCTTAGTGCGGAGCGATCTTAGAATAAATATCCAGTCTACAGCTTCTATGGGTAATCATCATTAACGGTCCGACGGGGTCTAGGTGTTATAGTTCTTACAACAAACATATGCCTTAATTCAATAGTTCAAATTTCATTTTGCATCCCTATTTTTGCAATCATGTTACATCATCTACACTCATTGTTTAACTCCTATTCGTTGCAAAGTAGTTGTAAAGGTAATTGTTAGTTAACGATAGTCGTAAATGTTTAATAAAAGTAGTTGCTATAGTATTTTTTGGAATATAACTAATTGAAGAAATTAAAGGGAAAAAATTAATAAAATGCTACTTTTGAACTTGAAATGGTAGAAGTTGTAACAATGTGAAAATAATTACTTGCACCATAAAATATAACTCAAACAGCTATGTTGATGTACAGTAAAATTTTTCCAAAAGTCATGTTGTAGCCTTAATAAACCACCAACAACTACTTACATTGCTATGCTGAACACATCCTTGGTTATTAGGATCAAACTTGTACCAAGATTACTAGGAAATGAGGATTCAACTAAAAAACACAGTTCAATAATCTTATCAAGAATGGTGAATGTTTAGCAAATTGTGGGGAAATAATACAATAGTCCTTTGGTTTTTCACATCTGGTCGCTAAATGCGCTTTCAACTGCAAGAACTTGCCCGAAAACGAAAAGAGGGGTGATCCACAGACCAGGAAACAACACTTACCAAAATGCAAAGCAAGCCTTAAGAGCTTTTCTATGCAATAATTTACACCTATATTTACATATGCAACCACCCTCACTTTCCCAACCAAGGCCCAAGGGAAGGAGGGTTTGAATCAAATAAGTAAATCATCGAAACAAAAAAGTTGCAGCTGATCTACTGAAAGTTTTCGATACACTTGTTAGCATCATCAGATAGCAGTCGAAACCCAATTGAAGGGCGTCTTGATCATGAAGTTTTGACTAACCCAGGAGTCCAATTCTTCCAATCTAGCTTCCCAATAGATTTGTTCCTTAAATTGACCATTTCTTTTATGTCCAACACTTTCCTAAGGTAATTGTTCCCAGGTTTTATGTGCTCCGTTTCCACTTTGGGTTCTGTTTCTCCTTCGAGGTCTTCACATTCATCTTCAGCTTGTTTATTGGGCTTGGACTGATCTGTGTCTTCCTGTGATGATGCCTCGTCTATGATACTACCTAGTATTTCAACAACCTCGCTCATTTTAGGGCGAGCTTTGGGTTGCTTAGCAATACATTTGTTTGCTAACGATGCTAGTCTCCACACAGTTTTCTTACAGAATTGTCCCTCCAACCGTGAATCTACAATCAAGTGGAATTTTTTTGAATCCGATACAAAGGGTCTAATCCAATCCAAGAGCTTCTGTTCATTCCGTGGTAGATTTCTTTCAACTGCTCGTCTTCCTGTTATGAGTTCAAAGAGAACTACGCCAAAACTCCATACATCACTCTTGACAGTTAACTTGCCAGTCATGACATACTCAGGAGCTGCATAACCCACTGTTCCTACTACCTATGACAGTTGATTCAAATATCAGTACTAAAAGACATTTCATACATACAAATCCAGGACAAATGGTATCAGATAACTCAGGATCATTGAAAACATAATTCGCTAGTTAATTCGACTTTTGAATTCACGATTCGCTTAGAATGATTAAAAAATAGCGTAAATCCGATCATAATTCGCTTTTTTCATTTGCAATCCGCTAGGCGATTAGAGAATCATGTAACACTGCTCGGGATCAAGAACAAAGAGGACAAAGTAGGTAATAGTATATTTTTATATTCTATTACCGTCTAATTTTTTTAACTCACTCGCAATTTTCCTTATGGTTAAAAAGGTAGATGGAGATGTCTTTGGTGATAAATCAGAACATCGGTATACATTGACGCATAATTAAGATCATAATATCCCTAAGGCTTCCAAATCATGTGATTTTTTACTCCTAAAAGATGTAGTATTGCTGTAGCTCGTCTTATATGAGACCGTCTCACAATGAGACGACCCATATAATGAGCCAGCACAATAGAGATAGTCTCACCATGAAACCATCTAATTTAAGAATTTGTGTTGCTGATGACTTGAGCAAACTGGTATACATTTTTGACCAAGTAATAGTGAAAAATTCACACTTGCTGACATCCAGTAATGCTAATTTAACAAATTATTTAGACCCCATAGCACAAGTATTACAAAAATAGTTGACAAAACTTACTGATGTTGAAACATGGCTGTATCCCTCAGCAGGCCCCAGCCTAGCCAATCCAAAGTCTGAGAGCTTGGCATTGAAATCTTCATCCAATAACACATTTGATGTTTTAAAATCTCGAAATATTAGCTGCAATAACGGCATCAGCCACCAACCAAGATCAACATCAAATCCTTTATGGATGTTAGTAAGGAACATCAAGTTTTGTTAAAATTTTAGAAGAATAGGACATACCAACCATGCCCTATCCACTATTAAAATTAAGAAAAATAAATAATTCCATTCAAATCACCAGCATTGTATTAGGTTGCTATTCTCTTTATAAATTCTATGGTATAATACCGTCACATACAGCAAATAACCGAAGAATAGCAGATCGAGGATTTCCAAGTTAAGTGCAAGATGACCCATAAAGCTGTATGTAAATAAGTAAATATTTCACATATTTGTAACTGAAAAAATAGTTTTTGATTTGTAAAACTAAAACATCTACCATGTTCAATCAAACAGTGCATGAGAAAAGTCTTACATGGATTTGGTCTGCACTATTTTATTGTGCATCAACCTTAGAGGTATTAAAATAGTAAGTATTTTCACTTAATGAAATACTTGCTATAAGCTTGGTGCGGAGTACTAAAATATTGTAGACCAAGTCTATAAGACTTTTACCTAGGGCACTAGATCATGTAAACTACCAAGTTGCTAGTTCCTACAGCCTACAGCCTACAAATTATTAAGACTTAAGAGCACTATCAAGCACACAAAAATAGAATAGCAAGACCAAATCGCCAGAAATCAAAACATTCCAAATCCCTAGTCAGGAAAGTGCAGCTAACATTTATTTCTTTCACAGTGGGTTGCAGCTAACATAAGCAATTAGGGAGAATCTTACTATCCTATATGAATTATTACTAGTACTAATACAAACCATTAAATAATAACTTTTTTCCTAAAATATTGTTAAAAGTGTCAAAAATTTTCAAAATACAACACTTGATAATTTAATTCTCAAAATACAGTCCATGTATTTTGGAATGACATAAAAGTAGCTGTTTCACCTTATTAAAAAAAATTTCTTTTCATCTTAATAAGTCCTAGAATCACTATCCAAAACCCCTTCATAAAGGGGCAAATATACTGCAACCGTGGCAATTTCTCATGAAGAATAGCTACTGTGGGTAGCAACTCTAGCTGTTTATGAAGAGTACACAACCGGTACGAAAATATCAGTTTTACCTTGCATAAGAGAAACAGTTTCGGTTGTCCCAAGCATATGGTATTGTGGATTTTTTTCAGTGTATTTTGGCTTTAAAAAAGCTCCTATAAGTACTCATTAGAGAACGCTACTAGTCCGGAATCACTAACAAATGAACAATGCTTAAGATATTCCTGTAATAGATACAAAACACGCAACTTGTGGTACCTGAAAATCCATTTCTTCGTGCAAATATGCCAATCCACGAGCAGCATCTCGTGCAATTTTGAGCCTCGTCATCCATGGCAATGGTGAGGGCACACGATCCATAAGATGATCCTCCAAGCTTTTGTTCTTCATAAGCTCATACACCAAAAGTCTTTGAATCCCTCTTTCATCATCCTCAGCACAATATCCAACTAACTTAACAAGATTTGGGTGCTTAATTACACCTAACCAATTCACTTCATTGATCCACTCTTTATGCCCCTGCTAACTAGAATGGAAAATCAAAAGAAACCCATAAAGGGTGCCTCATGTTAGACATCAGATGTATACACTACTGACTACACAGCCGAAAAACACTCTAATGTTAAGTAAATTACACCTAAAATAGTATAAACAACTCTTCTTGTCTGGTAAATGCAGAATATCAATTTGTGAACTATCAATTAATTCTTCTCCCACAAGGCCATGACTCAACAAAGAAAAGTTTTAACTTTACTTTACAAGGGTAGAGCAAAAATCGATAAATTTTTTGAAGGCCCAGTGCATTTTCATACTGTGGCAACAACTTTGTATCCGTAAACATTTTACATACTCTACGAGGCACCTAATTTTTCGAGGCCCTATGCTGTCGAACATGTTGAACATGCTCAAAACCTTCGAACATGTTGAACATGCTCAAAACCTCCCCTATTACTTTTAGATAAGCTACTAAATAAGCAAATTTTGTCATTAAGTCAGTAGTCCACCAAGAGCAATACTCAACAAAAGAACAAAAATATACCATGAATATAAGTCCAAAACCAAACTGATAAACAATCCTCCTTGAGCTTTGACAGGAGCTAAACAACTCCATTATCTTTTAGATCAACACAACAATTATTCCCAAAGAAAATAATTATTTTTTATTGAGTGTATTTTAAGTTAAGTCAAATCAATAGTTGTAATAATGATGTTCCCAAATCAACACGATCCTCAAAATTCACACATTCACCATTTCACAAATCACAATAAAACCATTCCCTACATTAGCTAAAACCAAGGATTTTTGGGTTGATAACCATGATTGTAAATCAAGAACAAACATTAACTATCAATAATCACAATTCAAATCATAATCTGAAATAAATTACCATTTTTTTATGAATGAAAACAACCCACATTTTAAGGATCAAAATCTAAAAATTTCTGACAATGCACAAAAAGGAAAAATTAATAAGATTGAGAAAAAGAAAACATGCCTGGAAACCATAACGATTAAGCTGTTTAACAGCAACATCAATCTTGGAAATGGTAAAATCATTACTCTCATTCTCATTAATGTCATTAATATGAATATTTCCTCTATAAACACAACCAAATCCTCCTTCACCAATCAAAAGACTTCGATTAAACCCACGAGTTGCCGATTTCAACTCAGCAAAACTAAACACTCTCAGATCGTTACAAACCCCACGATTCTGAGCTAACAAAGAGAAAAATCCAGAAAACTCTGAGTCACCAGAGAACTCAGATCGTCTTAACTCAGTAGTAGTGCTAGTACTAGTTGTACTACTAGCAATACTCAAAGAACGAGCCCAAGAAACTCTTGCTCTTCCTGATGTAACCACATCCTCTTCCCCATCTTCTGATCTTCTTTCACCATTATTGAAATGAAAACACTTCATTTTGAGAAATTAATTAATGGGTGTTTCTGGGTTTTTTGTTTGTTTTTGCCAGGTGAATGCAGGAAAAAGTAATGGAAGAGAGAGGAAAAATTATAGGGTAGTTAAAGAGTTGAGTTGAGGGGATCAACTAACATTGCGTTTTGTATAGCAGAATCATGCTTTTTTAATTTTATTTTACAAATTTAAATTAATTTTTTTATTTTATTTATATATTTTTTCCCCATTTTTGATTTTCTTGAAGTAAAATTATAACAAACTCAATTATTATTAGAGCTTCTAATAATAATGTATTATAGTTAAATGATGAGTACAATAATGATTTTAAGGAGAATAAATAAATAATATATAATATTTTTAAATTTTAAATAATGGTTTAGATTTTTTTTTAATTAAATAGTTGGATTGAATGGAGCAGAGGAAGGAAGAAGGAGAAGAGTAGGCAAACAATGTCAGAATGGGTACCAAACGGCTCTTGGTGGTGGGACCCTATTTGGCAGTTCAAGAGAATACGGATTGGATTTTTTTCCACTTTTCATGTGCTCATATATTTGAAAATTGACGTTTTTATTTTTAAATTATTTTCAACATTAAGAAATATTAGAGTATTATATACTTATCACTTTTGTTTTTGATTAATTTTTAATTTATAGGTTAGAACATATTTAAATGAGATATTGTTTGGTTAATTTTAATCAAAGACTATTAATATTAAATTTTTGTAATTTTTAATTATACATAAATAGATATATTAAGAATTAAATTAATGTATTAAATAGCGTAATCAAATATTATAACTATTTTGAAACGAAGGAAGTATTAAGGAGGAAAAACCATGTTAGGGTTAAATGTGGGCAAGAAAATTTTACTTCTAAATGATGATATTCCCAATGTTTCTTTACAAATTTTGTAAAAAAATTTTTAGTATATCGTTTTAATTTAAGAACATTTCTATTTTAAGTAGTAATTTTTTTAGTATTTATATATCTTTTTTTATTTTCTCAATTTTGATCTTACACACATATTAATATCTCTTATTTGTTTAGGAAGAAATGAAAGAAAAAGAAAGAAAAATTAGAGTTTCAATCCATATATTTCTAATAACTTTCAACATTTATTCAACCAATCCCTATGAACCCTCCCCTTCAAATTCCTTCCTTCCATTTTATTTTTCAAATTAGAGATTTTTCATTTCTTTAAATGATCTACTTTTTTTTTCTCTGCATTTTCTTCCATTAAAACAATCAATACACACCCTTAAAGAGAGAGAGTAATAGGTTGTTGGTTATAGTAGCTAGATTTTTCGAACTGGTAGGTCAGGTTTGACCTAACTGGTCAAAAATTTTGTTTTAGTTAAATTTTTACAATAGTTTTTTTATTCATATTTGAAAAAAAAAACTTTTCAAGTTATAATTCTGCAATAATAAATTTAAACAATAAAAAATGACAAAATAATAATATAAGATAGGTTGGATCAGGTTAGTCCAGTCTCGGTTGATCGAATCAAAATTTGACATGTCTATTAGTAGCTCTAAAATTGTTGTTAGTAATTAAATCGTCTACTTAATCGTGTAAAACATTATTGTTCGTTAAAAGTAGTTATAGTAGTTGATAGGGCTGAACAAAGTTTGGTCTAAATCGTAGACCAAATCGTAAGTTAAGTATTTAATCTGGTCTACGTTCTAAATAATTTGGTCCATTTTTTTAGGAAATTACGGTTTTCGGTCCAATCTAGATTTAAAAATTTTCAGACCTGACCGAACCGGAAAACAGTAATATACTCTGGTCTGGTGCAAACCGTAAACCGTAGACCGTAGACCATTAACCGTAACAGTCGGTCTCTTGAGAAACTGTTTCTCTGAAAGACGTCTCTCAGACACAACCCATTAAAGCTTTATTAAGCAAAAAAATGATAATAGGCTAACCCAGTTAAAGACGACTTGTCAAAAAGACCGACTCTCACAAGAATCAGCTCGTCTTGTATGAAACCGTCTCACCATGAGACGGGTCCATATAACAGCCCATTTCTTCAATTGCTTACTTTAAGATCATAAGTAATCGTTTTAAGTTTATGAATAATCACTGTAGAACTATAAAAAGTGATTATATTAAAATTATAAGTGATGACTTTAGTGTTATAAGTGATCATTCTATGACAAAAAATATATATTGGAACAACCCAATAAAGATGGTCTCATCGTAAGACCGTCTCATTAAAGAATTAGTGCAAAACAATTTGTGTAACCGTAATAATATAAGACATTAGTTGTAAGGCCCAACTTAAATAAATAAGCCGGCCCATTTATTAAAGAAGCCTGGAAGAATGAAAACTAACAGCCCGTTTGGTTAGGGGTATTAAATGGTGGTAATGGGAATGATTTATAGTGTAAAATATCATCAAAAGTTCCATGTCATTCTCATGGTAATGAAACTTTGGTGACAAAAAAGTTTTTTTGTTTACAAATTTTCATTACCATCTAATAACACATCTCTCAATGGTAATACATTGGAATAATTTTATGAAGAAAATGAGATGATTGAAGTTGGACAAGCATGACCATCAAGGTAGCCAAAAGAATTTTCAACCAAAATTACACTAGTTTTTCATCTCTATTACCACCATTTATTACCATCTACCAAATGAGCCGTAAAAAGTATGAAAATCTGATTTCTATTTCATTTGTTCCAACTTTTATAAAAGTCCGCGCCTCTCACCCCTCATACTCTAACTGTCTAAGAGCATGTTCTCTTCGTTTGATCTGAATGAATTTGATTTGAATTTACTAAAGTCTGATCTGATTTGATCTGATCTGGTTTGATCTGGTCTGATCTGATCTAATTTTAATAAGAATAAGTAATAAGTTCAAAAAATATGTTGAAAAGAAGAGGCCCTAACTCTAACTCTTTTTCAATTGTTTGATTTTATTGTGACTGATTTATTTGTAAAGGTAAAGATAAAGGACACCTTCAGTATTCTGCATAAGGCAGGGTCTGGATGGAGGGCTTATCTTTTATTTGTGACTGATATGTTTGTGTTTGGTTTAATTTTTTATTTATTTTTTAGTATGTAGTTTGTTTTTTGGATTTTTCTTGATTTTTTAGTATGTATTTGATTTTTCAGTTTATATTTGATGTTTATCAAATTATTTTTCTGATTGTTGGTTGATTTTTATGAATTTTTATTTTTTTATTTTTAATTTTTTTTTTAGGTTTTGCTATTTTTTTTCCAGTCTGTTTTTAATTCTTATAATTCATAACAGAATTTATTTCATTGCTTATGTACTGGTTATTAGGGCTGAAAACAAAGTATAAAATAGAATTTGTAATAAAGTTTATGTACTGCTTTTTATAATTTATACAGATTATGACTGAATTTGTGGTCTATATTAATATTTATGTACATTGATGAACACATTATCTTATACTCCATTTTTGGTTAAAAAATGCATTAAAAACGATCTGTCCAGTTTAGTCTAGTGTTTTAATTGGTCTGATCTAGTTTAGAATTTTTAGACCGAAATTTTCAGTCTGGTCTGATTTTTGTGTCATAGCAGATCAAACCGAACCGTGCAGCCATAGTAGTTGACTATATGAATTTTATTATGAACAAATAGAGAAAATCTTAAAGCGATAATTTTGAATTTGAAACACTAGATGCAGTTAATTCAAATAATATAGTCTAATTGATTCAAACAATGTTTTTTAAAGGGAAAAGCTTTTTTACCTATAAAATCTATTTTCATTGTCAAAGGGCATGTAAGAATATTTTCCATCCATGGTGCTTTATTGCATCACGTTCAATGCAGGGGCTGTAAAGTTATTGTAGAAGATCATAATGCGAAATTCGGTTTGGGTTTAGTCTGGTGAATATTAGATTTGTATTACTTTATCTATGAGATTGTATTACTTTATCAATGAGAGAAACACCTCTATTTATACATGATTAAGACTAAAAATAAGGAAACAATATATATTAACCTAAATCTAAATAATAGGAAACAAAATAACCTTAATATCCTAAATATTAAAAAAGATCAAGTTAGGTTTCCTATACTCTGAAATATAATATTCTAAAATAATATCTTTATTTTATTCTACTTCCTATTTTCCTATACTCCCCCTCAAGTTAGGTTTCGAGATCATCGAAACCTAACTTGCACAATATTATTCAATGCTTTTGATCCAATTGCCTTTAACAAAAAATCTGCTAGTTGATCTTTTGATTTTACTGATGACATTTTAATGATCTCTTCGGCGAATTTGTCATCATTGACTTTCAATTTTTTGAGTTTAGATAAAAAGGTCATAAAATAGATTGGGTTAGTTTAATTTTTGTTTTGGATCAACAATTTGGCTTTTGGGTTTTTGGATTAATTGGGATTCAAAGATAAAATTGGGTTGATTTTGTTTAAAGGGTAGATGGGTGGAAGATATGGATTTGTGGGTTAGTTCGCGGGTTAATGGGTAGGGTTTTGCAATATGGGAAGTTTTAGGATAGACAAGGGTAACAAATGAATAACCTCCATATAAAACTCATTTTTCAGAAATATACTCTTAAGTTCCATTTATGGTCTTTCTTTCTCTACTGATTTTTGGGATTCTGAGTTTGTGGGTTCAGGAATTTGGTTATCCTTGCTTACTTCTTCTTATGGAGAACCTTTCTCTAGGTGTTTTTCGGATTGGGGTTTGGGTGTTTTTGCTTCTAGTTCGTTTGTCCCTTCTTTTTTTGAAATTTGATTTTGTCTTTTTCTTTACTCTCCCTCTCGCCATTAACTTGCATACTCACTTCTTCTACATTACTCCCCCTTGCGACCTCACGCTCGATGGTGTCGTTCATGGGAGGTAGCGAAATTGGCCCGTATAGAGTATGAATCCAAGTCCATAATTCATGGGCAGTAGTAGTGCATGAAATAACGAGGTCGATAATGTCGGGTTTAATACATGCGAGAATCCATGACATAACCCTGCTATCATTGTAACGGTCCGGTTTAAGTGACCCGGAAATCCATATGAAAATACAAATTCCGGTTCACTTTTTGGACTCCAGAGAAGACTTTTCTCTAGGACCGTCAACGTTCCGTCGATAAAGAAATATAGATAAACAGAAAACAAAACCAATGTGAAAGGTAATAAGTCAGCGGAAGCTCTAACGTACAACTCGAGAGCCTAGAGGCCTCTAAACAAACTAATCGAAATAGCGGAAGCGAAAAGAAAACTATCTCTTTTGTTACATTAATTCAGAGTTTCTTTCTACTCATAATCTAATACAAAAGGTAAAACATAGTCTTGATTATTACGGGTTCTACGTCGAGATCTCACACCAGACCCCACCTGCAATCAACCTACCAGACGTCGTAAGACAACACCAGTAGGTTCCAAAGAAACAACCAATACACGTCAGAGACTTCATACAAATATCAATCAGGTTGAATACAAGCAGAAAGTTCATCCTAGCATGCATAGGCTCTATACATTTATTATTAATTAATTAATCCCAACTTGTAACGTTGCCCGTCCTGTTCGGGTCGTTCAAGTATAAATTCAAATATTTTTGGAGGAATACACTTGGGATAGCTAATCCCAAGGCAACCACCAACCTAAGACGTTGCCCGTCCTGTTCGGGTCGCCAAAGGCTAAAGTATGCATACCCCCATGGTGACCGTAATGATCCAAAACTGCCATGGGAACAATAATTGTAATAATCCAAACCAATACGTTAACCCCTTTGGGTAACATAATACAACCAAACGTCAACCCCTTTGGGTGACAACCACATAAATTCTCAATTTCCAATTAATTTCTTTCAAATTATTTAAAGTGTCTAATCCTTATGTGATTTACAATGCCTTGATTAGAAATGAAACAACACTACTTGCACAACCACATAAACAGTATGGTCTAAGCGTGTACCTTTACGCGCTGCAAATAACACTGCTCAAGCACAACCGAAATTTCGCCCTCTTATAAATGGAGGTCCTAAAAAACACACACAAAACGACCACGTATTAGGACGTGTTTACACATTTAATCCACTCCATACTCTAAAATATCACTAAGACTTGATAATTTTTAATTGTTTACATCCAAATCCCAATAGTTCCAAATTACAAATTCTGACCAGAAACTTTAAGAGCCATTTCGGACAGATTAGAAAATTCAAATGAAAAATCCGACTTCGCCATTGCGTTTGGAACGCGTCAATTACCTTGGGTACCAAATTTCATAATTTCTAACATCCATTTACTATTTTTAATTATTTTAAGCGTTTAACGAGTTTTTAACGCAACGGTGCTTAAAACAACGGAAAACGACTAACGTTTCCGAGTCGGTACCTCTAACGAGGCGGAACAGCTGCTGCCACCTGCGGAACAGCTGCTGCCACCTACATTTATATATTATTATTTTTTTTTATTCATTATTATTATTAGTTTATATATACATTATTAACCCTTTTAAAATCTCATGACCAAAATAACTTTTGCAAGGTCACATTCACAAAATCCTTCAAGAGACTTGAAATTTCATAAATTATTAAATACCTAATTCTCTTAACAAATTATATTTTGTAGAGAATTATAAAATCAAATCACCCTTTTTTTAAAAAAAAAATCAAGACACACACACACACACACACACACACACACACACACACACACACACACACACATATATATATATATATATATATAACACAATCCTTCTAACAAATCAAATTTTGCTAAAGGATTATTAAACCCTTGGATGACTACATAACTTAATCCATACCAACTTAATTTCTACTAACAAATTGAAATTTAGTTAGAGAAATTTAAACCATAAAAGAAATTTATTTGAATATCAACAAAAACTCAATTCTTGTAACAAATTAAACTTTATTAAAGAATATAAATCAAGAACATAACTTAATCCTTTTAACAAAATTAAGGTTTATTAAAGGATTGTTAAAGAGAATTACATAAAAATATACTCAATCCTCCTCAAAGTCATGGGATATCATCATACATAAAATGTAATTCATCTTAGAAAACCTTGTATATAAAATCTACAATTAGCAATTCTATTAAACTTACCCCTTTGATCAAAAGATTGGATGAAAAAAACAAGAGAACAAATTTTATTTTTTTTTTGTTTTTGTGAATGCCGAAAGCAAGGCACAAGGAAGAGTAAGAATTTTTCTGATTTTTTTCTTGTTTACTTGAGGTTTTGAAAGTGTGAGGAATACAAATGATGTTTAGGATTAATAGGGAAATTAAGGACCAACCTAATTAATCCTAATTACACCATTATGAGAGGAGTTACAAGACTCCTCCCATACCCTCCCAAAACCGGCAGCCCTTCACCTCTCTTCCATAATTTTTTTATTTATTTTATTTTTTATTAATTAAGTAATTATTATACTTTTGTTAAAACAGCAAGAAACGTCACGCGATAACATCGTACGCGATAAAACTTGTTACCGTTAAAATTAAACCTACTTTATTTCTTATAATTAACTATATAAAATAGTATAATTTAATATTACTTATTTATTTTATTTTGTTATACTTTATTTTATTATATTTTACTTATTTCTAAACCCGATAAATTACGGGGTGTTACAATCATATTGTTTCCATTGTTGAGTTATGGTCGTCGGGTGAATGACGCTGATATGATTGAGCATCCCCTCATCACCAAGTTCAATTTCCATTTCTTTACAGCACAAGGTGTAATTTTTTCTATTTAAATTCTCGGATATTTTTGGTTTTTTTTATTAATTTTTGGGTTTGTATCGATTTTTTAGTTTCTTTGTTGAAAAAGGAGGATAATCTGCTCCACCTCTGCCAATGAAAACATCACGTTTTCCATCTGATTTTTTTGATCGGTTTTGTTTTGATTTGTTTTTTGTTTGGGTCTATTTTGGTCGATTATGATCAATGATAAAATACCGATAGAGTTTTTCCGTCCAGGAAAATCTTACGGCTCTGATACCATGTAGAAAGTTATAATGCGGAATTCGATTTGGGTTTAGTCTGATGAATATTGGATTTGTATTACTTTATCAATGAGAGGAACACCTCTATTTATACATCATTAAGACTAAAATATTAACCTAAATCTAAATAATAGGAAACAAAATAACCTTAATATCCTAAATATTAAAAAAGATCTTAACTTCCTAAAACATAATATTCTGAAATAATATCTTTATTTTATTCTACTTCCTATTTTCCTATAGTTAATCATTTCAAAACAAAATCTATCCCATTATAAATTTAATTGAATTCGATTACAATTGAATATTTATTAAGGATTTTTTTAGGGGAATTTGAACAAATCAGAAAACAATATCATCTAGCCATGTAATATTTATTGAACTCGACAATGGGTAAAATTTAAGACACGTAGAAGATTTACAAGTGTACTTCTACATAAAGTACATCGTTTTTGTTCTATTTCGCCAATTTTTAGGGTTGAATGTTGTTCATCATTTTTTTCCGAAATCTCAATTCTAACTCAGTGTTTTGATTCCTTTGCTTTAAGGTTTGATAATATGTATTACAACAACCGAAATTTTAACCATGTACTTAGATTTGAATTAAACCGTGTATTTAAACTAGATTACTTAGGCTTAATGCTGAAACATAACACTATATTGAACTGCTACTTCGATAATATAATAAATTACACAATTGACATACTATATTATCATCTAACTAATATTTTGAAATCAATCAGCTAGTGGCACAAGCACCAGACATTCCAAAAATCAAATCACCTCATAGGATGAATTCTTTTATCGAACAAATTAAAACTAATACTAAAATAAATTGAACATGTTTTACTTAACTAATATTCTTTACAAATATGGATGAAATTACTTTGTTGATTTTAGATCTCTGTGCATTCAGTTGTTATTGGAATCCATCGATCTCAAAATTTATCCTTCACTAGAACAGGTTCAAAGAACAGACCACAACTAGCTTATATTTAAGCGCATATTTCATAGGTTACTTTTTTAGTAATTACATTTATTGTTTACTTCATTAGATTTCATAATTTTAATTACAAGTCCTAGGAAATTAATTACTGTCTAGCTTAACTCCACTCGCAACTGTTTACTCAATTCGAGAGGTGCAGCTCTACTCACAATTGTTTACTTTGGTAATAGTACATTTCGTCTAGATATTGACCGCATTATGCCCCATATAGGTTATCTAGCATGTTCACACCCACTTGGAAAGTCCGGATGACTAAAATAATAAAATTAGTAACGTCCCCGTGGGCCATGGCAACAATAACCTTGGACTTACTATTCTTTTGCAATTTATTTTGCTTTCTTGTAATTCTCTACATGTGTATCTTTTTTAATCATGGCTCTAGAAAAACATTCACTTCTTGTAACGTAATTCTTTGAGTAAAGTTGGGTGACAAATTTTGTAAAATTTCGATACCACGGTGTGGACAACAATAAAAAGTTTTATTCTTTTTGCACTTTTTGATGCTACCTGTGACATTCGGGAATTTAAAATAAATAAAATCATTTTAGGCTTTAAACTAATTAGAAAATTACCATGAATTGATTGAGTTAAGTAGGTAATAATAATAATATATAAAAAAAATAAAAAAATAAAAAATTTATATACCCAAACCCCCAAATCAGAAACCCAATTCCCATTTCCCTTTCCCTTCCTTCTTCTTCGAGCAACCAGCAGCACCATCAACACCTTCACCAATTTCCTCCTTCTTCTGAAATTTCGAGTCCCTTCAAGCAAGATTCATCATCTTCTCGTTGATTCAACCGGTCCTTTTCGTTTTCCCTTTTCTCTGTGCAGCACAATCAGGCGGCGGCTTTCACCGAACACGAACACCACTTCTCACGGTGGTTCTACAACCATTACCGGTGTTCCTCTTCTTGTATTTGTTGGTGTAAACAAACTAAGGTATTAAATCTCTTAATTTCTATGTGTAATTTCATTTTACTCATCTTTAATAACCGATTTTCTTTTCAAATTTTTGAACCCTAGCTATCTCTAATCGGAAATTACATGTAAAATCAATATATATTTGTAGAATTTATTCCATTAAAGTAAAAATTAGCAATATAGCAATCGAACCTTTTCTAGTCTAATACCCGGTTCTTTGAATTGGGGAAAATAAGTAGAATTTGGTCTTGTTGTTTAAGCATCGAAAATTCAAGAAACTGATATCAATTTTGTAGCTGGTTTTGGTGGTGTTCTTTGCTGATTAGTAAACAGAAGGCAAACCCTTCTTGATTTCTTTTCTCTGTTTGCTCAGTGTTGATGTTTAATTCATATGAGATTGATTTCATTGGCATACTTTCATTAGCGTGCTCCTTTTACCATGTATTAAGCTTTAATTTTGATGAATCTTGAGTTTATATAAATTAATTGGATGAGTTATGTTGATTGAGATTATTAGCTGGGTATAAGATATTGAGTTATTAATTGGGAAATTATGGGAAATGTGTATTAGTTAGTTATGTGAAGATGAGAATTTAAGTGTGGATTAGGATCTTGGTAGTAGATTATTTGAGTGATATAGTTGTGATCAGTTCAGTGTCCCTGGATGTAATATTGACCTTTTTCAATTATGGTGATGGTTAAATGTTGATTGATTGGTTGATCTTGAAAGTATCTAGGGTTTGTGTGGAAATTATTAGCTGAATGGATGAATTAGCTAAGTCCTTCTCTTTGGATAGTTCATTAATCTTGCTTAGTTTCTTGGTTTTGAGTCTAATAGATATGAAAGTGTTTGAATTGGAGTAGAGCTTGCACAATCTCTGAAATGGGAAAAAAATATTAGAAAAGAAGATAGAACTAAGATGCGTTCTTAGGATGAGACGCAATAAACTATATGAACCTAGTCGTAGTACCGTATGCTTTGTTGTGATGCTATATATTTGTTATGCTTCAGGAGGCGACTTTATCGAAGAGCCCTTCTAGTAATCGCGGGGTAGCAGATTTGGCCTCTTGAAGCGTTCTTTTTGGTGAGTAGTAACAGTCCCTTAAAAGGGGTCTGGCCAGGCTACCATTTGTAAAATGTTTATTTAAAGTTTGTGAAATTTATATGAATGTGATAAATGTTTATGAATGATTATGCTGATATTGATATGGTCAATGGATCGGGCTTGCGAGCTGGTCATTGACGGAGTTGAGGAACATGGTTCCCTACTCCCTGTTTTTGAAGCAAATTGTCATTGAGATATTGACTAGCTTCACCCGAGAGTGACATAGCCCTAGAGCTATGGATGTTCCTCTCAACTAGACTCCCTGTGCGCACATAGATCTAGGAAACTGATGTTGCTTTTAAACCATTGTTTTGAATTGCTGTGTTTTATTGTTTTGGATTGTTGCTTCTCACTCAGTTTAATCTGATTCCTTGTTTTTTCCATCTTTTAGCTGATTACAGATCGGATTCGGTCGGGAATAATCGGGTTAGCAATGTTGATGAGAGTGCTAAGGATATCCTTTTGAGCTGAGGCCGTGGAAGCTTATTGTTTATGTTAGGAATTTGTTTAATGTATATTAGTTCTGATTAGTTCTGATTACGTTGATTATAATGGACTCGTAGTGAGTTGTATGGTTACTTTATGTTTAGATTAGATATTTGGTTTGAGATTTAGCTGTGATGGTTTCGTTATAGAGCTGGTGATTCCTTTGCCCAGGTTTTGGGATATGATTTAAGTTACTTGGGAAATATTCCCCGTGACGACCCTGTTTACCCAGTCAACGGTAAGCTGGGTTGTTACAGTTGGTATCAGAGCCAGTTCGTGAATTGAGGACCGTTGGATGGGTAATAAGGATATAGGATAAGTGTGAGTTAGAGAAAGACACTAGGTGTAAAGTTAGAGATTGGGTAGACGCTAGTTAGTGGAGTATCGTGAAGCGAACGTTTGATTCAATTATTGTTTTACAGTGTTTCATATGCTTATGTGTGCATGTATCTTTATCGAGTTATTTGTTGTTGTTAAAAATGTATGTTCTTTGTTTATTTGTGCACGTATAGCAATGGCTGAGAATCGTGTGCCTCGTCACGAGAGTTATGAGACTAAGGAAGAGTCTAAGAGCTCCCATGACTCTAAGCGTACGGTTACGTCACCTGAGGCATCTCATGAGCGATCCGATCATACCGAGACCTCTACACATGTCGTTCCAGCTGCCGTCACAGCCGAACAGTTTGAGACTATGCTAAAGATGTTCTACGCGCAGCAGCAACAAAATCTTCTTCTGCAACAGCAGGTGCTTTAGTCACTTAACGCCGGATCTTCAAAGGGTAGTTCTGGGCACGATTTAGGGGCGTCACAAGCAGAGGGTAGTCAAAGGTTAGCCCCTAAGACGTATGATGGCAAGGGTCCTCCTACTAAGCTAGACGATTGGATCCGGGAGATGGAGAAGATATTCGCGATACTGAAGACACCCGAGGATATGAGAGTATATCTAGCGGTTCATTACCTGACCGGTGACGTCGATACTTGGTGGGTTACTCATAGAGATGCTCTTCTATCAGCTCATTCTGCAGCTACATCGGAGCACCCTTCTACCATACCTCCTCTTCCCTGGAGCTTGTTTGTGTCAGTGCTTCGCGACGAGTTCTTTCCTCTACATCTTCAGCGGAGGATGTTCGATGAGTACTCTCGAATTACGCAGGGAACCCAGACCGTTCACCAATACTACATTCGATTTATGGAATTAGCTAAGTATGTGGATGACATGAAGATTGGGGAGAGATTCAGGGCTCAGAGGTTCTTATCAGGGTTAAGTCTGGATATTCGGGAACGTATGAGGAACCTGGAGCACGAACATGTTAGGGACGTATATCATGATGCCTGTGAGGCTGAACGCCTATGGGATGAGCGGAAGGCCACTCAAGGGCTGAAGCGACGCAGAGAGGACACCCATGATATATTACAAAACTTTGGGGGTAGATGATTTCTAACACCTACACAGTCCCACCGAGAGCTAAGATCTAGTTTTGAAAGATCAACCTTGAGCACTCCTCAGAGTAGTAAGAACATCGAGTGTTACCATTGCGGGAAGAAGGGTCACAAGAGGTTTGACTGCTACAAGTACATACGTAAGCAAGGTTTAAGGGGTACACCACAAGGTCCAGCGCAAAAGCCGACCGGCATTCAAGCTGGTGTGACTCAGGATAGAAGGCAGGGTCGACCGCAGGCATCTTTTGGGCGTGGTTTGCAGAGTCAGGGGTCCGCTATGGGAAGTTCATCTAGACTATCTGTCGGTACACCAGTTAGCGACACCAAGGCCACAGGGAAGCTTATGACTCTCAAGAGAGATAAAACAAAGGTTACACCAAGAGTTATCACGGGTACGTTCTTAGTCAACAATAAACCTGCATATGTTTTATTTGATTCGGGAGCATCTCATTCTTTTGTTGCATCTTCGTGTGTATCAAAGTTGCTTTTTCCTAATTCGCTTGAGATAAATAGTGAGTTTACACAACCATCGGGCGAGAGAATCTTATGTCAGCGAGTGTACAAGGATATAGCTTTAGACTTCATGGGAATGGATTTACGCGTAGATTTGATAGAGTTTCCTTTTGGATAATTTTGATGTTATCTTGGGTATGGATTGGTTGAGGAAGTACAAGGCAAGTATTGATTGTTGGATGAAGAAAGTAGCTATACGAGGACCTAAAGGGCAGAAAGTGATTTTTAAGGGTTTTGTGCCAAAGAATCACACTAAGATTATATCTGTTATCAAACTGAAAACATATCTGAGGAAGAATTACCCGATGATTCTATGTCACGTAGTAGACACGACGATGAGCACAACCGAGATACGAGAGATACGTGTAGTACGTGAGTTTGCGGATGTCTTTCCTTCTGAGATACCTGGATTACCACCTCCGAGAGCAGTTGATTTGACGATTGATCTTGTACCGGGCACGAGTCCTATATCTAAGGCACCATATCGCATGGCACCTAGAAAGACAGCAGAGTTAAAGGTGCAACTGCAAGAATTGTTAGATAAAGGTTATATACGCCCAAGCGTGTCTCCTTGGGGCGCACCCGTTATCTTCTTTAAGAAGAAAGATGGATCCTTTAGGTTATGTGTAGATTATCGAGAGCTCAATCAGGTAACTGTGAAGAACAAATATCCTCTTCCTAGGATAGATGACCTGTTCGATCAGCTCATAGGTGCATCGGTGTTCTCTAAGATCGATTTGAGGTCTGGCTATCATCAGTTGAACATCTCGCCAAAGGATATTCCTAAGACAGCCTTTAGAACACGATATGGGCATTATGAGTTTACGGTCATGCCCTTTGGTTTAACCAACGCACCGGCGGCATTCATGGCCCTCATGAACAACATCTTTACCGCGTATCTTGATCAGTTTGTTGTAATATTCATCGATGATATTTTAGTTTATTCTAAGGACGAGGATCAGCACGCCGAACATTTGAGGATCGTATTACAGACCTTGAGAGAGCATAAGTTGTATGCCAAATTCTCAAAGTTCGAATTTTGGCTACGCAAGGTTTCTTTTCTTGGGCATATAGTGTCTAGTGAGGGTATATCGGTAGACCCGGCGAAGGTGGAGGCGATTTCGACTTGGGCCATACCAAGGAACGCGTCTGAAGTTCGAAGTTTCTTAGGTTTGGCGGGGTATTACCGAAGATTTGTACGCAAATTTTCCAAGATTGCGCGACCGTTAACGCAGTTGACCAGAAAAGATATACGATTTGTTTGGGATGAACAGTTCGATGAAGCTTTTAGGATTCTCAAGACACGACTGACTTCTGCACCTATCTTAGCATTACCTGATGGAGAGTCAGAATTTGAGTTGTATACTGATGCGTCGAAGAATGGTTTGGGGTGTGTGTTGATGCAGAATGGGCGCTTCATTGCTTATGCTTCACGGCAACTAAAGACCCACGAGATCAACTATCCGACACCTGACATGGATTTAGCTGCGGTAGTCTTTGCTCTCAAGATATGGAGACACTATCTGTATAATACTAATTTTAAGGTCTTGTCTGATCACAAAAGTCTGAAGTACATATTCGCCCAGAGGGAGTTGAATATGAGGCAACGGCGATGGCTAGAGCTAATTTCAGATTATAATCTGGAGATCCGATACCATGAGGGAAAAGCTAATGTTGTCGCTGATGCTTTGAGCCGGAAAGCTGTACATAGTTTATGTAATGCCTTAGCTAGAGTGCGTTTAAGAGAAGAAATAGAGGAGATGGGTATCGAGATAGTAGAGCATGGGGCAGTGGCGTCGATGATGGAGGTAACATCAGATTTGTTGGAGGAGATTAGGATGAAACAGACTAATGATACACATTTGATTGAAAAGGCTTCCATAGTGGTAGAAACACCTGACCCACATTTTAGTATTCATGAGGATGGCAGTTTGCGATACAACTATAGATGGTGTGTGCCTAACGATTCCGACCTACGTACTCGCATTCTGATAGAGGCGCATAGTTCATGTTTCTTCACACATCCGGGCACTGACAAGATGTACCAAGATCTCAAGAGAACGTTTTGGTGGCATGGTATGAAAAAGGATGTTGCTAAATTTGTTGCCAAATGCCTAACCTGCCAGAAGGTCAAGATAGATCACCGTCGACCCCAAGGTTTACTTCACCCGTTGCCGATACCCAAATGGAAGTGGGAATCGATATCTATGGATTTTGTGTGTGGACTACCGAGGACTACGAAGGGCAACAATATGATTTGGGTCATAGTTGATCGATTGACAAAATCGGCACATTTCATTCCGATGAAGGACACCTGGAACAAGCATCAGTTGGCTTTAGCGTATCGACAGCAAGTGGTGAGACATCACGGAGTTCCACGAGATATAATCTCAGATAGAGATGCTCGGTTCTTGTCTAATTTTTGGCAAAAGCTACAGGATTCTTTGGGTACTGAGCTGAGAATGAGCACAGCGTTTCACCCAGCTACAGATGGACAGACAGAGCGGACGATACAGACGCTTGCGGATATGTTACGAGCATGTGTCTTAGATTTTGGGGGTTCATGGGACGATAAGTTGGATATGATTGAGTTCTCGTATAATAACAGTTATCATTCGAGTATTGGGATGGCACCATTCGAGGCACTTTATGGTCGTAGTTGTCGTAGCCCTGTATGTTGGAATGATAGTGCGGATACGGTAGCTGTGGGACTACCTTTGATTCAGGAGATGATCGAGCAAGTCCAGCTGATACGCAAGAGGATAAAAGCAGCTCAGGATAGGCAAAAGAGTTACGCAGACCAACGACGTCGACCTCTTGAATTTCAAGTTGGAGATAAAGTCTTTCTTCGAGTTTCACCAACTAAAGGCGTGATGAGGTTTGGGAAGAAAGGTAAGCTCAGTCCAAGATTCATTGGACCCTACGAGATCCTTGAGCGCATAGGCGAGGTCGCATATCGACTTGCGTTACCTGCGTCTATTGATAGAGTGCATGATGTGTTTCACGTATCTCAATTAAGGCAGTACATCTAGGATGATTCACACATTCTTCAACCCGAACAATTAACCTTGGATGACACCTTGCAGTATGAAGAGACTCCCGTTCAGATTCTAGATAAGAAGACGCGTGATACTCGTCGAGGTAGTGTAGCACTTGAGAAAGTGCTATGGTCTAATCACGTTACCGAAGAAGCCACGTGGGAGGCATAAGATGCCATGAGACGCGATTATCCTTGGTTATTTGCTTAGGTATTTATATTTTTTTATCGTTTTATATGTATTGCATCTCGTTAGTCTTATAAAGTTAAGTTCGAGGACGAACTTCATTCTAAGTTGGGTAGAATCATAAGATTTCGAAATAATACTAAGTTTTAGCGATGCTAAGCCTTAAAATTTTGATTAGTTCACATAGTTGTACGAGTTATATAGATTCTTTCAATGCATAAGTATGAGTAATTGGGTAACATAGTCTTATGATATGTATGATAGCTGGATATTTGAGTTTGTGCTTGAGACTTGACTTAACTTCGAGGACGAAGTTCTTCTTAAGTTGCGTAGAATGTGACATTCGGGAATTTAAAATAAATAAAATCATTTTGGGCTTTAAACTAATTAGAAAATTACCATGAATTAATTGAGTTAAGTAGGTAATAATAATAATAATAATAATAATAATAATAATATATATATAAAAAAAAATAAATAAAATAAAAAATTTATACACCCAAACCCCCAAATCAGAAACCCAATTCCCATTTTCCTTTCCCTTCCTTCTTCTTCGAGCAACCAGCAGCACCATCAACACCTTCACCACTTTCCTCCTTCTGAAATTTCGAGTGCCTTCAAGCAAGATTCATCATCTTCTCGTTGATTCAACCGGTCCTTTTCGTTTTCCCTTTTCTCTGTGCAGCAAAATCAGGCGGCGGCTTTCACCGAACACGAACACCACTTCTCACAGTGGTTCTACAACCATTACCGGTGTTCCTCTTCTTGTATTTGTTGGTGTAAACAAACTAAGGTATTAAATCTCTTAATTTCTATGTGTAATTTCATTTTACTCATCTTTAATAACCGATTTTCTTTTCAAATTTTCGAACCCTAGCTATCTCTAATCAGAAATTACATGTAACATCAATATATATTTGTAGAATATATTCCATTAAAGTAAAAATTAGCAATATAGCAATCGAACCTTTTCTAGTCTAATACCCGGTTCTTTGAATTGGGGAAAATAAGTAGAATTTGGTCTTGTTGTTTAAGCATCGAAAATTCAAGAAACTGATATCAATTTTGTAGCTGGTTTTGGTGGTGCTCTTTGCTGATTAGTAAACAGAAGGCAAACCCTTCTTGATTTCTTTTCTCTGTTCTCTCAGTGTTGATGTTTAATTCATATGAGATTGATTTCATTGGCATACTTTCATTAGCGTGCTCCTTTTACCATGTATTAAGCTCTAATTTTGATGAATCTTGAGTTTATATAAACTAATTGGATGAGTTATGTTGATTGAGATTATTAGCTGGGTATAAGATATTGAGTTATTAATTGGGAAATTATGGGAAATGTGTATTAGTTAGTTATGTGATGATGAGAATTTAAGTGTGGATTAGGATCTTGGTAGTAGATTATTTGAATGATATAGTTGTGATTAGTTCAGTGTCCCTGGATGTAATATTGACCTTTTTCAATTATGGTGATGGTTAAATGTTGATTGATTGGTTGATCTTGAAAGTATCTAGGATTTGTGTGGAAATTATTAACTAAATGGATGAATTAGCTGAGTCCTTCTCTTTGGATAGTTCGTTAATCTTGCTTAGTTTCTTGGTTTTGAGTCTAGATAGATATGAAAGTGTTTGAATTGGAGTAGAGCTTGCACAATCTCTGAAATGGGAAAAAAAAAATAATAAAAGAAGATAGAACTAAGATGCGTTCTTAGGATGAGACAAATAAACTATATGAACCTAGTCGTAGTACTGTATGCTTTGTTGTGATGCTATATATTTGTTATGCTTCAGGAGGCGACTTTATCGAAGAGCCCTTCTAGTAATCGCGGGGTAGCAGATTTGGCCTCTTGAAGCGTTCTTTTTGGTGAGTAGTAACAGTCCCTTAAAAGGGGTCTAGCTAGGCTACCATTTGTAAAATGTTTATTTAAAGTTTGTGAAATTTATATGAATGTGATAAATGTTTATGAATGATTATGCTGATATTGATATGGTCAATGGATCGGGCTTGCGAGCTGGTCATTGACGGAGTTGAGGAACATGGTTCCCTACTCCCTGTTTTTGAAGCGAATTGTCATTGAGATATTGACTAGCTTCACCCGAGAGTGACATAGCCCTAGAGCTATGGATGTTCCTCTCAACTAGACTCCCTGTGCGCACATAGATCTAGGAAACTGATGTTGCTTTTAAACCATTGTTTTGAATTGCTGTGCTTTATTGTTTTGGATTGTTGCTTCTTACTCAGTTTAATCTGATTCCTTGTTGTTTCCATCTTTTAGCTGATTACAGATCGGATCCGGTCGGGAATAATCGGGTTAGCAATGTTGATGAGAGTGCTAAGGATATCCTTTTGAGCTGAGGCCGTGGAAGCTTATAGTTTATGTTAGGAATTTGTTTAATGTATATTAGTTCTGATTAGTTCTGATTACGTTGATTATAATGGACTCGTAGTGAGTTGTATGGTTACTTTATGTTTAGATTAGATATTTGGTTTGAGATTTAGCTGTGATGGTTTCGTTATAGAGCTGGTGATTCCTTTGCCCAGGTTTTGGGATATGATTTAAGTTACTTGGGAAATAATCCTCGTGATGACCCTGTTTACCCAGTCAACGGTAAGCTGGGTTGTTACACTACCACATGAAATAACCTTTTATTTTTGTGAATTTGTTAATGTTGCTTCCGATCAATGATCTATAGGAAACAACATTTTTGTTTTTACAAGTAAAGGTATATTAATAATTTTCAACTTTTTAACGAATTTTTTAACGTAATTCTTTGAATAATGTCGGATGACTAATTTTACAAAATTTCGATACCACAATGTGGACACCAATAAAAAAAAGTTTTATCACCTTTTTTTTGCACTTTTCTAATGCTACCATGTGGATAATCCTATTATTTATGTGAATATATGAATGTTGTTTGCTAATATAAGTCTGTAGAAACAATCTTTTTAATTTTAGTAGAATAAGGTTACGTATATCTAAGCTGCCAAACCTAAATGGTAACATAGATCGGAGTTCCATAAGCTAATGAGAAATTACATATTGGATAGAAAATGATGATTGAGGTTTAGTTGTGATTTTTGTTGCAACTTATTTAAGATGCATTACATTTTTGTAGGTTTTCTTTGATTCTTAATAAATATGAATTTTGAAGGGTTTGAATTTTTCTTATGTGGCAGGGTCGTCTCGTAAATTTTGGAAGACCTGTGCCAAATTTATATAATAGTCCCTTATAATTTAAAGAAAAAAATCAAAATACTAATATATATGATAAAGTTTCTCCATTGATTACACTATAATATTTGACTCTTTATTACTTTATTACTCTTTATTACTTAGTTACTCTTTTAAGTGATAATGAGTTTTTATGCAGTAAACCGCTTTGCCATACTAATCAACAATTATGTGTAGCAAAATGGGAGTTGTGGTGAATAAAAGAATTTTCTCCCTTTTCTATTTCTCTAAGTAATTTTGTGTATTGTAAGGTTTACTTCTTATATCCTTGTTTGTAGTTAAGCTAGTTGCATTAGAAACTAGTTCCTAATAAGTTATAAGATACTTTTTTTATGTTTTAATGCTTGATTGTATGATTTATTAAATTGCTTAATTCTAAATATCACAAAACACAAAACAATAATATATGACAAGAAATTATTTAACACTAACACTATGAAATGACTAATATACTAAAACTTATTAAAAAAATAACTGAAATTAAATAAACTAAACTAATAAACAAATCAACTGCTAGTTGAAAGAGTTGGTCTTGAAAACTGAAGTATTGATAGGAATATCAGGGGTTCGAATAAGTGGAAAACGTGCACGAAATGACTTAATGAATTGGTGATGAGTTGTCGCCTGACAAGTGGCGGATTGTCGCATCTTTACTGCCGGCGAGTCGTCGCTTATATTGCAGCGACTCATCGCTTCTTCATTTGATGTTTGGTGCTACTTTAGAGAATGAGTGGCGACTCGTCGATATGTTTGCAGCTACTTGTCGTTTTTCTTTTGAACTCCTGTTTGTTGAGCGACGAATCGTTGCTTTAGGTAAATGCTTTGTAATGATATGTTGCTTCTCTTGGCGTTTATTTGTTCGTCTTTTTTCACCTATTAGGGGTCTTAGGCCATTTCTCTAAACTTTCACCCTTTTATCATTCTGTATGACCTATAAATATATCTTACCTTAAAAATAATAAAACAAAAAATTAAATTTATAAGCCAAAAATATACAAGTATACATAAAATACCACAAACTAGGTCTTAATATCATCAAAAAAAAAAATTACTACTGATAAGTTTAGATAAATGTTATCATACAACAAGCTAAGAGTTACTTTGATGGCTATTTGTGATGTGAGTACATGTCTAAACTATGCTTAATTGAATTATGGACATGTTAACTAATTGAATTGGTTGATCTTGTGCGAATGTTCTGGTGACGGTGTTTGTTTGGTCTGGATTGTGTACTGATTGTTGTTGGGACTCTTGAATGTACTTATGTTGTCTTTGTGCTACCTTACAGTCAAAGTTCTAAATTTGACTCTCGATTTTGGGGATGCCAAAAGTTACTAATTACAATTCCCTTTTTCCATTGTAATTTAATAAACCAATGTAATTTTGCCCAAGTTTTTAGTAGCTATTAAAATGTTATATGTTTGTATGTTTGTATGATGTTTTGCATATATGTTGCATATATAGATGCTAAATAACTTAGTCAATAAAAAGCTTTATTAAAGGAAAATTTTTTCTGATTAGACTCAATTTTGTCACTTTTCACATTAATGGACCGAAATTTCGCAAATTACTCTCAGATGGATTGAAATTTGGGTTGAATTTTTTTTATTGAGTAATTTTGCACCTAACTTATAGGGCAACAAAAAACCTAAAATTGAAATCTAGTGAATTGTTCTTACTTAAAATTGGGCCAGAGGGAATAGGAAATAACCCATTAAACAACCTTGACTATTCTTTCATTGCCTCTTGAAGTTCTATCTCACTTATTGCTCTCAATCATTTGTGAACCAGCACCTTTTTTTTTTTTTTTTGTACTTATTCTTGCGTTCAAAAACATTTAATACTGCTTAACACCACAAACAAACACTAACTAAGCTCTTCCAAGCTAAGAACACAATGCGGGATTGGGCTTTCTAGGTACTCTCTTTTATACTCATTGACTTCAGCGTTGGAGTAGATCCTCAGAGTCACCCTTCGGATCCTTCTAATGCTTGTTGCATGTGCAAACCAGTCATCATAATAGTCTTACTACAAGAAGAGCTAGAGAGTAAAGGTAAGCCTCGTAACTAGCAATTTCTTCCATAATCACCCTAAGGGCATGCTTTATGGAGGGTAAATATTTAAGGAGAAATAAAAGTCAAATTATACAAATATAGGTAAATAAAGGTGAATTTAAAAGCATAGAAGATTATGTGCATGTTTAACACGTTCGACCGCACAAAGTCCGGAATAATTAGGGGCCTCAATATTAAATTACTTAATATATATTAAGTGTTCAAATATATAAAATTGTTAGAAAAATATCATAGTTTTAAAAGTTGCACAAAGCCTTTATAGAAATTTGTCAATTTTTACTCCGCCCTTGTAATAAAAGGGAAAATAAAAAATAAAAAATATAATAGTATAAGAAAGATAAAGAAAAAAAAATCATCAACCTTATTTTGGGGAAGGAGAGAAAACTTTCTCCTCCATTCAACTTTATTTACCCAAAACAAGGGGATTAATAATTAATTCTTCAATTTCTACTTCAAAATCACTTTATAACAATTTATTACCTTTCACAACAACAATATTTTTTTATTTTTGTACCGTAATAATCGTGTTTTTTTTAGTTTGACTTTAATTTTTCCATAAATATTTACCTCCAATATGAGCATGAGCTAATACTAATCAAGTTAATTTAGTGCTAATTAATTGTATCTAGTACCCTTGATAGGAATACTAATCAACTTCAATCTAATTTTACAATGGAAATCTTGTGTTTAGTTCATGAGAATGTTTGTCGACTCTGAAATGTTTTATTTTTATGAAAACTTTGATTGGTTTCTTACTAAAAGTCATTAGGATTGCCATCATTTTATTACCACCTAGTGAATGGACTGTTAATACGGTATTCAGTATTCACCGTAAGTCTGTTGCTTCTTGTGGTGGCTTGTTATTATTAATGCCTTACAATGTGTTGGTATGCAGTGTTTTGAAAGAAGTACGCTTAGGCGCCAAGCCTCAAGTCACCCACAGCACTGGCGATTATATATGAAAAATTGTCCTGAATAATCCTATTTATTATCCATCTGAATATGAAATCTGCTATTGATTATTTCTAAATAACCGTCCTTTTATATATTTTTCACTACTAACATCCATTGCCATATTTGAACCGACTATTTTACGTACTTACCACCAAAGAGAAGTAAAGGTAGACCAACGAAAAAGCATAAGGAGGAAGAAAAAGTCTATGTAACAACTAGTAGCTATCTGTAGCCAGTTAATTGTGGAAAATGGTACTGTCAGCAAAAAATACAATGGTTGGATTATTTAGAAATAATCAATAATAGGGATTATTCACAACAGATGGACAAATTAAATTATTCATGGCAATTTTTCCTTATATATAAGGTTGGTGAGACAATTTCTATCAGGCACCGAAAAGCGCTCTTTTTTAAATCGAGCACCTCAATGAGGTTTGCCACTGACACCCTGCGCTTTGTGTTTAGACTCTAAGACCGCAATGTCCTTATTGTGCCTTGCGCCTTTATATACATCGTTGATATATGGAGCAAGTTGGGTTTATACTACATGAACTCCTATACTATACCCTATTGTAGTCTCTAGCAGCTCATATTTTATTTGTAAGCATGCCTTTGCAATTGATCATAATGTGTTTGGTTACTAGAAAACTTTTGTTAGAGTATATAATATATTCTGGGGCCTCAACCATCAGTTTAAGCTTTTGGTTGAGATGGTTCCTTGACAACTTTCGTTGAACCTATTGATGTTTCCTTGTAAATGTTTTTTATTTAACTACCATCACGGCTAAATATTGTAATCTCTTGGATGGCTTTATTATATATGCAGACATATTTTGAATGTTATTTTCCCTTATTCAACTCTTACTGCCTATTTGCAAATCTATTTTTATGATTATTTACCCTCAGTGTTCCGTTTTGTCATCCTTGTTTGTCCCAGAACTAATCAATATCTAAAATTAATGTATGTTCGATTCTCTTGTCAACCACTTTAAAAAAAGTACTCCTATAACCCATTGTATAGTTCTAGATCAATATGACCCAATTCCCAAGCTTGTGTGGTCGTACTAATGCGTACGACTATGTGCAGGCAGAAGGTTAGTGTTATTGTGTGTGGTTCGGATTCAGGCGCCACAAGTATTCTCCCCCTCTATGACATTATGCACATGTGGGAAGGGTATGGAAAACCTCAAGGTGACATGTATGTTCGTTGTGTCTTGTGTCACGCTATTGAGAATTATAGAACATAGTGAGGCTCTCAATACCTGATCTTCTTTTTTGTGAGTTGATCATGGCTTGAATCGGTTAGGTCTTTTAGCCGCTAATATGGCAAACTTGGCGCTGTTGTTGCCTACTAATTAGTAGTCGTTTACCCAATAGCTCTGCTGCTGGAGCTGTGCGGTTGGGCCGGTTGGCTACTATTAATGGTTAAAGAGTAAAACCATTTTTATTGCTGTGCAGAATGGAGTCTTCCTCAAGAAGAGTGCAACAACGTAACCATGAACAGAGAATGTGAACCCGGTTGGACACTATGTTCTACAGCCATCTGCTACACCGACTTTTGATCCTGCACTTGCACTTTACAGTGGAAGGCATTCAAATATTGATGCTTATTCCGCCTTCAATTAGTGGTAAAGTTGTTCAGTCGAGTCAGTGGGTCAATTTTCGATTAGATGTTTTGGTCTGTTTATAATCAGGGTTTATATCTATGTTGGTTTTACATAACTGTAGATCCATTTCGAAGTTGTGTCAAATCGAGTTCAATTATAAGGTTGGGTAATGGTGGGTCATCGGATGTGTTTTGATTACTTCAACTTATCAATAGTGTTGAGACTGGAGTAATGGACTGTTGCCGTTTTTGTTTGAATTCCTGGCATCTCCTAAATCCTCAACATGACCAAGGCAATATCTTCAACGTAAAGCTTATAGAAATTATAATTTGATATCCAATAGTTAGTGAATGCAATCATTCTTTTTTCCTGTATAGATTTTATATAACCTTTCTATTATTTCAGAATGAATTGGCCATACTCAACTAAAGTGATCAAGATACATTAGAATACGTAGAGCAAAGAATGACTTGGGTATTTGAGGTGAAACGAAGAGTCCAAGTAACATAGTATCAATATTAGTGAGTTGTTTCCCTTGTGCAAAGAATTGGTTGACGATTCTAAATGGCATCCTTTCATAGTTAATACTGAGGTTGTTGTACATGAGCTCTGTATTTCTCTTGTTGAATATAAGACTTATTTATGTAGCTGCTAATCATTTCATTCTTTTGTAGCCAGGTTCTATGGTTTGCTTTGTGCTGGGATCATTGATCGCGATCAGACACAATAACTTGGTAATCACCTTAAACAGACCTCTGCAAGCTAGCTGCCTAGCTGGTGCATTGAACCTAGCCAATTCAGCATTGGACTGATTTACCTATCCGTAATAGCCAAGTCAAATGTCATCCCCTCCACTGATTGAACTAATGGCATCAGGGGCTAATCCAAAATAAAATCAAATGATGTCAATGTATTAAATATTGTTTTTAAAAATGTTAATAGTAAGACTTGAACTTGGAATAATGCTGCCACACGTCAATATTTTGACCAACTTAATCAATATACTTAGTAGTATATTTAGAGATATATCTTGTTAAAGCTGTCAGTTGATAACATTGAATTAGGTTGTATCCGCTTGAATGGCGTAGACACCAGCCAAATTAGGTGATTAAAACTAGTCTCGTGAACCAAACAGTGTATGAATCCAACCTGGTTAAAGGAGTATCCTAGAAATAAATGATAAGAGCTTTTGACAATAAGTAGTGAAATTAACAGCAAGCAAGGTGAAGTTATTGGATTTTGATACAGTAAAATGTGAAAGTGGTTTAGGAATTAGGGATCCAATGTTGTTTAATTTTCCAATTTATGTGTGCAGAATCCTAAGAATTGAGGTACCAAAAGTGAAATGTGGAAAACGGCATCTCTTAACTAAACATACACTACAGTCACAAATTATTGCTTAGAACCCCACCACCCATGTGCTTGATTAAGTAACAAACTCTAAAATTAAACTTTTCTTCAAGATTAGACATTATTACTAGAGTTTGGATATTAAATTATGCCAATTGGTCCCTTTTCACCAAATAGCTAATAGTACTCTTTTGATAAATGATTTTTGGGCCGAGTGTTTGGTTGGTTTTAACTTTTTGGTTGGTAAATAAGTAATTTTTTAAGCAGTTGACAAGTTGTTTTTAAACCAAAATAACAAAGCTAATAAGTTAGCTTTTTGCAATGACTTTGGCTTATTGGTCTATTTTTTTTCTTTTAAACAAACCAACAACTAATAACTAATTTTACCAAACATTTCCCTAAACAGTGATTTATTTAGCTAGCTTAAAAGCCTACAGAAATAGCCAACACCTCCATCCAGTAGTCAATAACCTAACGACGAATAGTAGTCAAATTATTAATGTTTGTTATCAATCGCAAATAACATTTTGGGATTAGAAAGCTAAGATTCATTTTAACTAATCCCTAAAGAAGATTGTATATATGATTCAACAGGATCAATAATTTACAACATTTAGTTGAATTGCATCTAATGATATGAGTATAATACATTTATTTGGTAAAAAGACGAATATTTCTTACTCTTTAGATAATCACTTATTTACAAATAATAGTTTTTATTTCCCATCTCATGGAAACTCTTTTCACTTCAATTACCCTATCATCATTCCCTTTAGTGGTGTGTTAATGGACAGATTTAAGATATTGACTTATTTTATTTGGTCAAATATATATAGTCTGAATGAAAGTCACTTAATAACGATTAATATTGAGTGTGGTTGCTTCAAATTCAAACAACCCATCACCCATCTTTATCTACTCAATTTCCTGCCATACAATTTGTTCCCAAGATAAAAGGAAACTTAAAAAAAGAGCCTTTAAATTGTGCAATCTATCTTTAGCTAAATGATGGTGAGGCTCCCATTTTCTGAGCAATTGAAAGTGCAAGTCATTGAGCTTTCTCAATCAGTCCATTAGTTGTCGATTTGAAGGAATTGGATTTATTGTTTGCTGTCATAATAATATCAAGAAAGCCTCATTTTTAACCTTTTTGTCAAAAACAACAATTAGTGAAAGTGATTGCATAGTGAGAATAATAAGCTTTTATATTCTCTTTGTAGGTTTATAATGTGAACATTCATGGATGATAGAACTAGAAATGTATTCCCCCACTGGGATACAATTACAAATATCTTCCATTCAAATCCAAGTTCTAACATTTTCGAGTTGAACTTATTTCATACACTACTACATGTTAATTCATTTCAACTTAATTCCACATTATTAAATATCATTATGAGTCTAGTATTTTAATTGGTTCATACTAGAGGTCTTCAACGAATCGAGTCAGGTTAAAATTTTAATAGGCTAGATAGTTGTTTCTACTCTTATGAGAGAGCAACTTTTATAAAGACAACCTCAAAACAAAAAATCTATATTCTTATTTTTTCTTTAATTTGTATTAATTAGACTATTCAACCTATATATCTAATAAATCTCTCTAAAAGATTGTCTCTTACAATAATTTGTATTCCTCTAATTATCTGACCCATTAAAATATGAATCAACCTTTGACCTGTGGGGTTGACCTACCCCAACAAAATCTTAATAAATTACTCAAAAAGTGAAGAGAAAATGAGAAGGTAAAATCCGAAAAGGAATTTAAAGGCAAACAAAGTTCTTATAGTTACATTTGACAATACCAGCAGTGAAACATTTCACAATACAAAGTTCATGTAATACTAAAACTTAAAATACTACAATATTATCATATTCATATACCATATTTAGAATATAATCCTCCGTCGATAATTAGGCTGCGGGCTACACCTTTCTGCAACCTCTTCAGCCCTTCCCTCTATACCCCTCCAAAATTACTATTTCACACTTCCATTTTCCCTCCAAACCCAAAACTTTTAAACCCCACAAATTTAAAATATAAAATAAATTAAAATAAAATTCACCCCCTCCCTCCAAACCCAGATTGAAAAAAATCTTCTTGAACCCATTTTTTCTTTCATCATTTTTTTCCACTTTTTCCAATTCTAGGGAAAAAAAAAGAAAAGAAAAACCAATAAAACAAGGTTTTTTCTTAGAAAAATAAAAGTAAGAAGTAAATTAAGCCAAGATTCAAATTTTGTTTCATTTGAAGCAAATACCGCCTTTTCAGATGAGATCTTGAGATTAAATCTTATCTGATCATCCCACATTTCAACCTACTATATAATCTAAAAATAAAAAAAAAAAAAGAAAAAAGAAAAAACTGAATTAAGCCGGGAAATTTTTCAAATTTTAGTGGGTAAGTTTGTGTTTTTTTTGGATTTTAAACCCTGAAATTTTTGCCGGTAAAAGTTTGGCCAAACTGCCAGTTAGAAGGAACAATATTCCAAGAGGTGGAAGTTCTCCTATCACTGCCTGTGACCCTAAAGGAAAGTGACTGACCAACCAAAACAGCATTTGACTGCCAATTCTGACCCCAGTTACGGCTCATTGACATCCAGTTAGTCTTAGATCCTTTAACATACACCTTCACAATATCCCCTGCACCTGCAACGTTGGAGATCAATACCAAGTTGAAGTAACGGAATCCGTTAATTGTGAACCTGATTCCTCCTCGCTTACGGCATGGCACCCTACACCAAATAACAGTTTAGTCAGAAGTCTGTTAGATTGTAACAAAATAAAACAATTCATATTATTACTATTTACCAACTACAATTTTGCTATATTTTTTATTTAGATTCATCTCATAAGAATTTGTTATATTTTTAACTATAACTTCCTCTATTTCCTTAATCATCATCTACCTAATTTATTTTTCCATTTTATCTATTTTCTCATTGAAGAACGATAAAAATAAACTCTCAGATAAAAAATATATTTCTCGATTCATTCCTTTTTTTTTCATTTTAAGTTTGTTCAGTAAAACAATCTTTTTATAAAATCACACATTTAAATATAATTAATTTTATTCATTCAGTTTTTAATATTAATTAATAATATTTATGATCTTATATATTTTCAACTAACATCATTTTAAGTTTTATTTTTATGGTATATAATCTTCCCATTTTCCCATTAATATTTAAATGTTTTAAAAAATAATAATCTTTATATTTTTTCAATAATTTTATTTTATTATTTTAAATGTGTCTACACTTTTTCCCTATAACTTTTCTCATTAATTAATAAAGTAAAGAGAGTATTTAAAATGGAGGAAATAAGAAACCGAAAAAGGGAAGTTAGCGTGAAATGCGGATTCTGATGGAATATTGTGGGGCGTGAGGTGTGATGCAATCAGAGACGTTGATTTAATTGTACATTGAAGACTGTGCATGGGAACATCAGTGTGGAAGACTGCACCGTTAAAAAATTTTATTCTCCTGATATTCTGGATAAAGTGGTGAGCTATTGGGTTTGATTTCACATTGGATCCGGATTTTAGCCCGTGGGCCTTGAAATGAGTAAAGTACTCATAGACTTTTTAGTCTTCTAAGACATCATAAAGCTGAAAATGTTCACATGCTTTGCTTTCACAAATGGGTAAAAACTTTGTTCATCAGATAAACTATCAATCTTAAAATTAATTCATTTTGCATCAATTAATTTTGAATATTAAAACTCATTATTTTTATTTAATCTTATATATTATCTTTTAATTTAATCCACGCAAATTATTTTATAACTTATTTACAAATTGCAACCAAATTTTCACATTTTTCCTAAAAAAACATTATATTGCTCTATACTATTATTTTAGAGAGATAAGATATTATTCATTTACTATTTACGAAAAAGTATTTTTAATTATTTTTATCAACAAAAGGAGAGCCATTGGCTAATAAGCTCCTTATTGCAACTTTTGGTAAATAATAGACTATTTTCTATGTTAAACTTAACCTATTTCAAACTAGAATATCAATGTGTTTGACACTCGGTTGATATGTAGATATTATTCTCTCCATTTCTCTTTGATTATGTACTTTAAATTTTTTCACTCTATAAAAGAGAAAATTAAATTTGAGTTTTAAAGTATATATTCATGACAAAATATATTCACGTGAAATCTTATTAGATTTATCTTGATAAAAAGAATTTTAATATATAATTTTTACAATTTTTTACAATTTTAATACTCTCTCCTTTTCACCGCATTTGACTTTTCACACTTGCCGAGAGAACATTTTAACTATTAATATCTCAAATGATTCTTAATTAAAAATTATAAAAATTGATGTTAATAATTCATATATTAAGACGAATCAAACAAAATTACACATAACTATAATTTAACTTTTTTAATATGAGTGATGAGTGAATAGTGTAAAAAAATAGGACAATTATAGGAGATGGTATAGATTGTGACTCACATAGTCCCACATAATTTTTACCTGTTTCAAGTACTCTAATCAATTGAAAACTTCATAACAATCTCACTTGCTTCCACTAAAGTACGGAGTATTCAACTTTATAGAGCCTGTCACCTTTTCTTTAAAAAATATAATTTCTTGAAATTAATTATTTCCTTAAGTAGACACTTAGTAGGAGTAATAAAAGGAACCAAAAGTTCCAATCCAAAAAGTCCCCTAATTAAGTCCATCCTTTTTCATTTAATATCCAAATTAAATCTTAAAGATTGTATGGACCTATTCTAGTCATGGGTAGGAGATAGGATCCTCCATTAAAATAGAGACTACATGGCTTGGTGATGGAAATCCCAAGAACCCAATATCAACAACAATAATTAAGAACATATAAGAGTGAAACAGGGGTGGAAAAGGATAATGATGCGAACCTGCGGAAGGCAACGGGGACGATTCCAGCGCGGTATTGAGCAATCTTGAGGAACATAGGCATGGCGAGGTCGAAGTGAGGGCGGGGAGGGTTGCACCATCCGCCATTGTCGTTGGGAAGAGCGAAGTTTGGTGGGCAAAAATTGGTGGCGGTGATTAGGATAGATGGGCTGCCTGGATGGCACCAACGCGGGTCATTGGCGCATTTGAGCTCGAAGCAAGCACCACAACTAAGGCCATTGTTAAATAGCGCTGTACTTAACGCTGCTGTGTTCACACCATAGCCTTGACTGTACAGGTTTCCATACCCACATGCTCCTCCTGAAATTTTATTTTTTGAAACAAAATTAAAAAAAAAATACAATTAGGGGTGTACTGGGAAGTGGTGAATTCTGGTTTATAACTTTTGAGTTATTAAATAAACTTTAAATAAATATTTATAGAAAAAATTGTGAAAAATGATTTTTGGAAATTATTTGCCTGAAAGTGAAATTCATTTTTTCTACATAATATCTTGGCAAAAAATCATACTCTAGCTCTTATTGGAGAAATACTGAAATAGTCTTAGATTTTATATACTTCATTACGTTTTTGTATGAATATGGAGTATATTTGAACACTAAACATTATTCATTAATTTATCATTTATTTTAAACTATAAATTTTTTAGAATTTGAAAACAAAATCAGTCAGTTCAAATGTGATTTATTACTTCTTAATACATACTTTATCATATTATTGATTATAATTATATTATCATAATTAAATTCTTGACTCGGCTAAATTGTCATTTGTTCACAAAACCATAAGACCGACACAAGAAAAAGTCCATTGCACACAAGTCTAATTTGTTAGAAGAATAGCTCATTAAGCTTATATATCAGCTAATGTCATGAAGGTTCTGAGCATATTCAACATATTCGACCGCACAAAGTCATAAAATTAAAGGTCTTAATATTAAATTATGGCATATATGTAAAGTTTTTAAAAAGATGCAAAATTATTAGAAGAGTATCATAATTTTTTAAATTATAAGGGCCTTGAAAATTTGTCAATTTTTTTTAGTCTGCCGCTGTTTTTTGTAACAGAAATGCAGGATAATATAAATGATCCGGAACTATAATCATTAATAAAGTAGAGGAATTATAAGAAATGAAAGGGTAAGCCAAGATTAGGGAAATATTCTTAGCAACTAGAGCCACATTGCAATCCTTGACAATATGGGTAGTTTTCTTTGCTATGAATAAGGACATTGTTAATTTAAAGACAACCCAAAATCTGTAATGGCAGACATAACATACCCATAGTTCCAGAAGCATCAGCACCTCCATAGAAAGTAGCATGAGCTGATTGCCAAGAACCACCTTGGTAATTTCCAGGAATTCTTGCATCAACCAATGTTGAACACACCCATAATGTAATTACTGAGACAATGTTAAAAATACTGAATATTTCCATTTTTTTTCTCTTTAAAAATAAAAACAAAAATAAAAATCTCTCTGTTTTTCTAGTGAGAGAATTTAGAGAGAGAAATAGCTAAGTAAGAATGGTGGGTTGTGGAGACGAATGAGGGCAGGAAGGTCAGGTACTTATGGAGGGAAGAGTGAGGGTTATTTAACGCTACTTTCTGGAATTTTCTTTTTTTTAAAAATAAACTAAAAAGTAAAAATAAACAATATATGAAAATTTAAACTTTATTTTGAAGTTGAAATGAGTATAATGTGAGAAGGTAGAAGGGTAAGGAGGGGACTAAATGAGTGCACTCGCATTGATTGCGCGTTAAGTGTACCCTCCAATTAAGACACAATAAAATTTAATGCACAATCTTTGTGGGGCTATTTTACTTGATACTCTCTGTATAGCGTGATTTACATTATTTTTGCCTTTTGAGTTCCTAATATGAATTCTGTTGTTTACATAACATAGGGCGGGCCTCTTTAGAAGACCATCATACGTGATGGTTAATAAGAACTTAAGCGCTTTAATATTTTCAAGAACCTAAGGATGTAATGACATTTTTAAATTTATATTATTTTTATCAACGTAATAACATTTTTATCAAAAAAATATTGTGATATCTTACTTGACCATATATTTCGAAAATTAGTCGAAATAAATGCTTAATTTAATCAAAAATTAACTATTTTTTCATTACGTTAAAAAGTTGAAAATTCAAGGTCACCACGTAGATTTAAAAAACATTTGTTGTAGAAAAGCCAAAAACTAAAAGTCTTCACATGAAATTTTCTATTTTTATTTATATATTAAAAAGGAGCTAATATATATTTACATAGATGAAAAAGTTATAACATAATAAATGGCAATGATTTTTCATAATTATTAATCATCGTAACTTTGTTAATGACTAGTTATTTGTTTTTGGGTTATTAGTTTGTAAAGTTACTGACTAGTTATTTGTTTTTGGGTTATTAGTTTGTGGATATAATTTGATTTTTTTTTCATTGATAGTCATTATATTTTAATTTATTGTAAGTTCTAGGTTAGTACGTTAATTGAACATATTAGTAATTGATAAAATTCGTGGTTTATCAGTTTTCACTTAAATAACGTTTATATTTTAAGAACTTATTGTTTCGCTTTTGCTCTACCTAAAAATGTCTAAAATGGCGTTTTTATCAAATTTAATCGACATATTAATATTTTAACATTTATTTTGTAAACTATAATTTTCCTTAAATTAATTGAAAAATAATTAAATTTATTTGAAGAAAATCTAGGATGTTGCTTTAGAACAAGGAATAATACATGTGGTGGGGGGCAAATATATCACTTGCAATATTATGAATGCTTACCTTTTGAGTTTTGTCTTATGTTGTGAAGTAAAGCTTTTATCATACGCATACATTCAACCAAAAAAGACGAGTAAGGGAGTAATTTATGGAATTAAAAATAAATAGGATAAAGTATATAGTTGGGGCGAAAAAATGTAAAAGGTTGATCCACAGTTACCTCGGACAGTTAGACATAAATGCCCCTAAAACAACCAAAAGGTTGGTTTAACTTAGCTTTGAATTAAGACCCGAAAGAAGGGGTAATTAAGTACAAGATGATAAAAAAGAGAGTCAAAAGTTGCGTCAATCTGAAGTTGAGGCGTAACTAACGGCTGTGATTTAAGGAGGTGGGTGTTTTTGTGGGCGGGCCCTTTGTTGATACCATAGGCAAGGCCATAGCCTTAAGTTTGGGCTTTAAAGCCGTAACAACTCTTCGTATTATTTATGGTTACTTTTGTGAAAGATTGTGATAACTTTAAAATAAGAAGTTTGAATTGTAACAATTTTCTGTATAATTTGTATTAGTTAAGTTATTTAACCCATATTTAAAAGCGTCTCATAATGAAACTACCTTGTATAACAATTTTCTGTATAATTTGTATTACTATGTGTATTTTATTACGTTTAACTAAGATCATAGTATTCTTTCCTTTTTTTTGAGTTTGTTGCTTAAGGATCTGCACACAAACCAAGAAAAAGAAAAAATAAGTATTTTAGTTGACTATTGTATGTGAATTTATGTCCTTAATTATAAATTTTAATCTTGGAGGGAAAACAATTATAGAAATTAGTGAGATATTATAAGTGGGATTGTGTTAAAAAAAGATGATGTGGCAAATGACGAAATTAGGGATAGGGAGGTGGAAGTGCAGAAGCATATATTCTTTAAGGCCAGAATAGGCTTGTTCCCTTGAAATTAAATATGATGTTATGATATGGTATATTACCAAAATATTGTCAATGTTTTACAATAAAAAGATGTGGTTGAATAATCGTGCCATCTATGAGCTCCGAGTTGTGTAGTTTTCGCATTATCCTCCAACTTCTTTAAGTCATGAAATTTTCCTTGGCAAAGCGGACCAATATTAAAACTATTCTTATAATTCAAAATCATCTGAGATAGTGACTTCGAAGCCTTAGACGACTTCCTCTTCTTCTAGACGACTATAGGCTTTTGACATTTAACTAGACCACGACCTTTTCAATTGTCTTCTTGGTAGTGCAAACCATTGTGTAGTTATTTTTTAGGTGGGTGTAGGTTTTGATGGATAAGCAGAAACCTTCATACAGACCTAATAGTAAAAAATGTAACAATTTAAGAAAATAGAAAGAAATGTAGTAATTTATTATACTTCCATGTCATAAGCGAGCAAATAAGTTCCTTTGGTTAAAGTAAGAATGAAATATTAGCCACCTGAAATATTATTAAGACCCAAAATCACAAAATATTAGTGAAATGGCTTGAGCTCGTGAACTTTCAATCTTTGTAAATATGCGTTATTAACCATACATGATCAACAACTACTTTGATGTGTATGTTAGAAATTGGTTTTCCACAAAAATACTTTTGAGATGGCATTGTTCTGCCAAATGTCATTAATAGCTTTTTGCCATAAATCCGACATAGAGCACTATCCTTTATCAAAACAAAGCAAGTTTGAGCTTGTTTTTTCTTTTAGGAAAAATTATAAGAAACTATTTAATCTATATGCCCTTTTTCAGAAAACTACCTTATCTAAATTTTTTTGCAAAAAACTACATAATGTAACACAAAAGTTTGCAAATGACTACCAGTTAACGGTTATCGTATATTGATTGTTAACTTTACACTTTGACCAGCACGTGGATTGTCACGTGAGTTATCAAAACACTCTTCTTCTTCAATTAAACGCACGATTTCAGAAAGGGGAAATCAAAGAACCCTAATTTCTCTCATCAAACCCACGTTTTTCTTTTTTCTCCTTGATTTCCCTAATTAAATCCTTCAAAGAACCCTAATTTCTCCGACAATCGTTCCTTCATTAATTAGTAATATATTCTCCTTTTTCAACAACAAATTCGAAGCCTGAAAAATGTGGGTGTGGAGTTTTCTTTGCAAGGAGAGTTTCATGGGTCAAGGAAAATCTTAGAAGAAGGTTTAAGACTTGCATTTTTTATGATCCTGATACAAATTGGAAGGGATGCAAAAAGTTTACATGGATTGATGAACCTAAAATGGCTGATTGGCAAAGAGAAGTGACGAACACACTTGTGGAGGAGAAGCGACAATTAGCAACCAAACTCAAGATTTTGACTTCAAGGGTTTGTTGCTTGGAACATGAAAAGAAACAAGTAATTTCAGAACTTAAAAGGATTAAGAAGAAATGGATGAATGAGAGGAAGCATGGAAATCAGATTACAAGCTTTGTATTAGGGTTTTTCTTTTGTATTTTGTTGGTGTTGATTATACTAATCAAGGCTAGTACATAAAGTTCATGAATTATTTAAGAATTTGTATTAGTGATTTGGGTATGCAATGGAAGGATGATTTGTTTTGTAACATGATTATGATGAATGAAATGGGTTTTTATTTTGTCTATTTAATTTCTTTTTTGGTATTGCTTGCTACATCTACAATCACATACAATGCTGTTTACTTGGTGTGTATGTGATCTTATGTATATGATGCTGTGTATGTGATGCTTGTTGTGTATATTCATTGCTGTGTATGTGATGCTTGCTGTGTATATTCATTGCTGTGTATGTGATGCTTGCTGTGTACATTCATTGTTATGTATGTGATGCTTGCTGCACTAATCAAGACTGATTTAATGAACTTGAACACACTGATCAAGACTCAAAGCTGATAAAGACTCACTTAACATCAGTATACTTAAAACTGATCAAAACTGATTCAATGAACTTGAATATGCACAGTAGTATCATCAGCACTGATTTTCAATGATACACATTGATTCAATGAACTTGAACACACTGATTTCAAAACTGATCAAAACTCACTTAACATCAGCATTGATCAACACAGATCTAGTTCTTACAGAGTCTTAAACAAAGTACATTAGTTCTTGCAAAATAAAACATACACAGATCCAGTTCTTACATTAAGTGAACAAAGTACATTCAACATTTAAATTTGACTAATTTGATCCATACACATGAAGCAGATCCAGTTGTTACAGATTGCATTTGTGGTTGACTGCTGGAGCTAGGCACATTAGTTGTTGTTGACTGTTGAGTTGAAGAAGAACCCTTTTTAGGCCTTCCATCCTTTGATTTCTTCTTTGTTGTTGGTGGTATGGGTGGATTCTTGCAGCCCTTTTTCTAGTGACCTAAATTACCACAGTTACCACATCTCCTTTGCTTGAATTCCCTAACAGCACATGCAGGCTTCTTCCCTCCTTTTTCCTTCATTAGCTTCCTTCTTTCTTTTCCTCTTGTTTGGCCTTTCAGGCATCTTTCGAAATGGTGGAGGAAGTGCTTTGGCCAAAGTGGTTGTGGGCCACATATTATGTCTTGGCATACCATGAAACTTTGGACCATAGGTCTTTGCATCCGTTTCTATATGATAGGCCTCGTGGAAAAATTGGTTGCAATTTAATTTTCTAAGAACAATACAAGTCATTGCATGTTTACAAGGGATCCCAATAAGTGTCCAACTTCCACAATGGCAAGTCTTATTGGTCAAGTTGACAACGTAAGACTCTTCATCATCATCCACCTCAAACTCAAACACATCCACTAGGATTACCCTTAAATCGTATATATCCTTTGTATTTTTTTCAATCATTCTGCTGACAGGTAGCATTAACACACCTTCAAAGTTACGCAACCTTCCCTTTTAACTGCACTTCTTTGCATCACATACCTCCTAATCCATTCCATTAGAGAAATTATAGGCTTCCCCCTTGTTTCTCTTAAAACTTTATTGAATGACTCACAATAGTTGTTTAACAACATCCCAGATTTACTAATAGTGGGAAAAGCATGCCTAGACCAATGTTTTGTAAGAATGACAGCTAGATATTCATATGCTTCAGCAGAAATCTTCTTAATTTTATTCATTTCTCTATCAAAATGAAACTGTGAAAATAAATTGTTACTAATTAGTTGAACGTTATCTCAAATAATTAAATGTATAGTAGATTTCATACCTTGTTGTAAGCTCTTACTGCTCTCCAAAACTATTGTTTAAACAACTCTCCAAGGAACTTGATCTTGAAGTTTCCCATATATACCTGCAACAGAACCTAATTTCAGCTTCAGGAATTACTGAGTTGAAAGCTTTAACCAAACTCTACATTATCCACAAATTAGTATTAGCATTATAACATTAGTTATTCTTAAACCAGAATATGTATTAACAAGTATTTACATTCATACCTTTTGCCTGTCGCTCATGAAGGTGAAAGCTTCACCTCCTGCTTGTACCCAACTGCTAGATGCAATAATTAACCTAAGATTTTTTACAAGGAGATTTAGAAACCAAGTCCAAGTTTTCATATTTTCTATTTCAACAACAGCCCAGGCAACAGGAAAGATGTTATTGTTCCCATCTTTACCTACAACAGTCAAAAAAATCCCAGGGAATTGTCCCTTTAAATGTGCCCCATCAACACCTATAATAGGCCTACAGCCAGCAAAAAAATCCTCCTTACATGCTGGCAAGCATATATACATCCTTTGGAACAAAGGTGGGGGTTTGTCTATTCCAATGCATTTGACGATTGCAGTGCTTCCTGGATTAAATTTCCTTATTGCCTCCGCATAATCCCACACCCTGCTATACTTTTCACTAACATCACCAAATATCATTTTGAGTGCAATTCTTTTTGCCATATAACACTTAGAATACTTCAGTTCACAACCTAACTCCCTATTAACCCGTTTCTCAAATGCCTTTAATTCTTAAGTTGGATTTTCCCTCCAATCCTCTATGTATTTCTCAGCTAAATACAAAGCAGTGACTTTATTATTTTGGCGTTGGTGACCACAAGTGTGGTTGGAAAAATAACTCCTTATTTGAAGTGTCTCCTCATCTTTCAACTTCACAGCATGAACCTTAAAATACCACTTCTTCTCCTTCCCACAAACACACTTCATAATTCTTGCTTTTGATTTACTACAATTGCATCTATTGTAGCAATCACACTGATCCTACTACTACCATTATGCAGGTAATAATAATTGTAACCACATTCAATAGTATGGTACCTTAGTGCTTTTCTAAACACATATGTTGATGGAAATTTAAGGCCTAAAGAAAAAATTGATCTTACCCTTGAAATCAACCTCAGGATTGAATGTAGGATAGCTGCTTATACCTTCCTCCTCATCATTCAATGCACCCAAATCATCATCATCAAACTCCAGTTGATCCCCTTCTCCATCAAAGTATATGTCTCTATTGTTTTCTTCATCAATCTCCTTATCTACTACCAATCTAATTTTATTATCACCTATAAACACATCATCAAGACTATAAACTACGTTTTCTGCAAACAAATCAGCATCATCCTCAAATTCATCCTCATCACCACCACTATAGTTTTCATCACTACTATCATCAAAATCAGAATCTTCCTCCTCTATGTGGGCTCTCTCGTTTGCTGTGAGGTTTAGGGTGGAAATAACAACTGAGTTTTCTGTTTTAGATCTAGGGTTAGCACTCAAAGATTCTTTAAAACCCATATCTTTGACTGGTGGTCCCTTTTCCCCTACATCAACATCTGCATTTGCTCTTTCCAACTCATCCACAACCTTATCTGTCACATTAGCTCTTTCGATTTCCACCTCATCTACCTTAACAGTCCCTACATTACCCACCTCAGTAGCCAACTCAGACCCCTTGTTTTTCAATTTAATAGCCTTTTTTTTCTGATTTTCAATTTCTTCATCTTATTGATCTAGCTAATTTTAAGAACCCTAACAAATTATTCAGACACAAAAACAATCAATTCACAAAGTGCAAGATAAAAAACAACAAATTAAGAAAAAAAACGCACCAATCGGATTGAAAATGCTAAAACGAAAAAAATGAAGATTAACCCTAAAATATAAGAATGAACTAGAAAACCATAATTGAGAAGTAGTACATACCAGTATAGGTTAGATCTTTAAATGAGAGGAAGCAAAGAGGAGGATGGGAGAGAGAGTAGAGATGAAAGAGTTATGTATGTGTAGGTTTGATATTTCGATAGTAGAATTGATGGAAGAAGAAGATTGTGTTTTGATAACTCACGTGACACTCCACGTGCTGGTCAAAGTGTAAAGTTAACGGTAAATATACGATAACCGTTAACTGGTAGTTATTTGCAAACTTTTGTGTTACATTAGGTAGTTTTTTGCAAAAAATTTTAGATAAGGTAATTTAAAAAAAAGGGTATATAGATTAGGTAGTCTCTTATAATTTTTCCTTATTTTTTAACATAATTTAACAATTTCTAACCTAATCTTGAGTAAATAGTTTTTACCTCAAGCTTATCTAAATAGTCATTTTTGTTCTCGAATGCCGATTGGACTTCACTCTCATGGATACTGATTGGGATTGAGATTTCGGCTTCTTTTTTGTCGAACTTTTGTTCAAATTCCCTAAACTCATCTCTCAACCTATCTTGTTATTTGGCATTTAAGTTTGAATTCACTTTCCACTTGTTTTGAAATTCACCCCAAACCTTCCTTAACCCAAACCAAGACCCATACCCAATGGCATGATCAGATTGGTCTTTTTTCTTTAGAGATCCATTCAACACATCATCAACTCAAGACTTAGTGAATTCACCATCTTCTCTCCTTTTCTTCAATTACTACTTACAAATAATCAAGTCGTCTTGAAAATTTTGGGGCCCTATGCAAAACTTTTATTTTGCGCCTTATTTATTGTAAATATATTTATTTATTAATAAACTTAACATATTTCGTTTTTGATTAAATTTTTCATACACGGGAGAAAGAGGGAGCCTTATGCGATCGATCACCTCGCACACCCTCAAAGACTCCCCTGCTTACAATAAAAATATTAGTAATTTAATACTTACACTGCATTCTATATTAAGAGTTACTTTATTCCACTTCTTATTTCGATTCCTTCCAACTATCTTTTAAAAGAATAGAAGAATATTGATAAGAGCCAAATCACAAGAACAAACTCAATGATTTCGGGTTTTAGGCTAGAGACAAGACACACTCAATCTCCCCTAAGAATTAACACTCAAGACAAACTCAAAGTGATAATTGAAATTACTATTTCTTTGGACAAACACAAGAAGAAAAGCAATGCATAAAACACAATGTTTATATTATGAAACAAAATCTGCATTTTTTTGATTACAAAACATTCCTTTATATAGGGTGAATACAAGATTCTAAAAGCTTTCAAATACATCCCCTATTTCAGTCAATACATCCCCCTTTGTTGGTCAACAAATTCATCAATTAATTAGAGTTCATGTACCAAAATTTTTCTAGCAAATACAATGAACTTGCTGATTTCTAGAAACTAAATTCATCCCCCCTTATAATAATGAAAATCAGCCCCAAAAACTCATAAGTAAAAAAAAAAATTAATATTCTGGACCAACATTGCATATTGATGCCACCCTTGCTCTTTTGTACCATTTATTTGTTATCCCATACTAAGCATGTGACAAATTCTGGTTTGCGAAAAAAAGAATTAAACTCGAGTTTCTCAAGAATTAAAGCAACGGGCTCATGAACACTTGATCTTGGATCATTTCCTCCTTCTTTTGAAGAGTTTGTCCTCAAACTTGAATCATCCAAGTATGGTGACAAATCCCCCACATTGAAAGTAGCACTTACACCCATCAACTCATCAGGAAGTTCAATTTTATATGCGTTATCTTTCACCCTTTCAAGAATTTTGAATGGACCATCGGATCTTGGCATAAGTTTATTTTTTCGAAGTTTGGGAAATCTCTCCTTTCTTAAATGTAACCACACCAAATCCCCAGGGTAAAATATGGGTTGTTTTCTTTTTTTATTGGCTCTCTCTTGGTATTTTTTATTCATCTCCTCGATTTTTTTCTTCACTTGCTCACAGGTTTTTTTAAAAGTTTCCACCCTCTTTTTTGCATCCACCATAGAAAGCAAGTAAGTGCGACGCGATAAAGCATCGACCACAACATTACTCTTCCCATCTTTATACTTGGAACTAAAGGAAAACGATTGAAGAAACTCTACCCATTTTGCATGCCTCTTGTTTAACTTTTGTTGCCCATGTATGAACTTTAAAGCCTCATGATCTGAATGGAGAACAAATGGTTTTGGCCTTAAGTAATGGGACCAATGACCAAGAGCTCTAACTATGGCATAAAACTCACGGTCGTAAGTAGAGTAGTTCATCTTAGCTCCATTCAATTTCTCACTAAAGTAACTCACAGGTTTTCTATCTTGAATAAAGACATCCCCTATTCCAACCCCACTTGCATCACACTCCACCTTAAACACCTTGTTAAAATCTGGAAGCACAAGTATTGGAGCATTACAGAGCATGTTTTTCATCTTTTCAAAAGCATTTTGAGCACTTTCTTCCCACTCAAACTCTCCTTTTTTAGTTAACTCAGTAATGGGAGCCATAATAGTCGAGAAGTTTTTAATGAACCGCCTATAGAATAAAGCAAGCCCATGAAAACTCCTAACCTCATGCACATTGGTCGAAGCCAACCAAGACTTCAATGCCTCTATCTTTTCTGGATCAACTCATACTCCTTCTCCAGTCACAATGTATCCTAAAAACACCACACTAGGATTCAGGAATACACATTTCTCAAGCTTCCCATACAACTTCACTTCTCTTAATTTTCCAAACAACTTCCTCAAATGTATCATATGATCTTCATTTGTTTTTACTATACACCAAGATATCATCCAAGTAAACAACAACAAAATCATTGATAAAGGGATGGAGAACCTCATTCATCAATCTCATAAAAGAACTGGGAGCATTGCAAAGCCCAAAAGGCATCACTAACCACTCATACAACCCTTGTTTTGTTTTGAAAGTTGTTTTCCATTCATCCCCATCCCTTATTCTCATCTGATGATAACCACTTCTTAATTCTATTTTGGAAAAGACTAAGGCTCCACTCAACTCATCCAACATGTCTTGCAACATAGGCATTGAAAAAGGGTATTTCATGGTAGTGTTATTAATGGACCGACTATCTACACACATTCTCCAAGTCCCATCTTTTTTTGGCACCAACAGAGTAGGAACGACACAAGGACTAAGACTTTCTCTTACATAACCCCTTTCAATCAACTCATTCACCTTTACTTTCCTCTGGGTTGCATCTATAAGCAGCTTTGTTTGGCAAAGGTGCTCCAGGAATTAAGTCAATGGCGTGCTTAATGCCTCTAATTGGAGGGAGGCCTTTGGGCAAGTCATCGGGGAACACATCTTTGTACTCTTCTAATAACTCTTTTAGGGATGATGAGTTATCGCAAGAAGTACTCTTGGTATCTTTGGCTGTTACAACCAAAGCATACCCTCCACCATGCTCTTCCACTATTTTCTCAAACTCATTACAAGTTACAAGATAGTTGCTTTTTTTCTTTTCTTTTTTTGCAACTTTAGGGGGTAAGGGAATTAATTTAACTTTTCTACCATCTCTAGTGGTTACAAGATATTCATTACTCTTACCTTTGTGATCCGAGTTGTGATCAAACTACCACGGTCTTCCTAGCAACAAATGACAAGCATCCATCGGTAGCACATCACACTACCTTTCATCTTCAAAGCCTCCAATAGAATAAGAGACTAGAGCTTGTTTCTTCATCTTTATGCCAGTGCTATCATTCAACCAATTCAGCTTGTAAGGTTCTTCATGATCTCTAGTAGCCAACTTTAACCTATTCACAGCCTCTGATGAGATTACATCGGTTTGAGCACCACTATCAACAATCACATTGCAAGTCTTCTCACCAATCTTGCATCTAGTATGAAATAAATTATTCCTTTGCCTCAAATCAGATTGTGGTTCACTAAACAACACTTTTCTCACAACCATCATGTTAAATTCGTCCTCCGGTTGTATTTCTTCATCAAATTCATCCTCTAAATTTGCCAATTCCTCAACCACAAAGTTATACCTTTGTTCTTCTTCATCCATGATAGCACACTGAGTAGCGGTCAAAATAGCTTTGCTAGGGCATTCACTAGCAATGTGTCCTCTTCCATGACACTTAAAACATTTCCTCCTTGTAGCAAATTCACTAGGAGTAACCATAGCCTTTTCTTTCTTTGCCTCATATTTCAGACTAGAAGGGGTTGCTTTACTTGGAAAGGTACTCTCTTTTGAGTATGATGGAGTATATTTTGAAGTGTTTTTATAAGGCACTCTCGGACTTTCTTTTTCCTTTTCTTCCTTGGCTTGATTTTCAAATTTCAAAGCCAATTTGCACACATCACTAAAAGAAGTGTAGTGAGTGACTTCAACTTTTCTACTTATTGTCTTTGACAATCCCTTCACAAATCGAGCAATTTTAAAAGCTTCCTTCTCTTGCAAATCACATATTAAGCAAAACTTTTCAAATTATTTAGATAATCCTCCACACTCATGCCATCATCTTGGGAAAGATGTGTTAATTTCAAATACTGCTCTTGCTCATATTCTTTGCTCACCCACTTATCTTTCATCTTTTTTTTTTAATTTTTCCCATGAATCGACTTTTTCTTTTCCGACTCTTCTCCTATTTGCCTTAAAGTTGTCATACCATAAGGCAACAAGTTTTGTAAATTTAAGCACAGCAAGCTTAAATTTTTTCTTATCATCATACCCCTTGTATTCAAACGTAGTTTCAATTTGTCTTAGCCAATCAAGGAATGATTCGCTATCATAACCTCCATCAAACTCCGGGAGATCGATTTTCAATCCTCTATCTTCATCAAATGCACGAGAATTTCCTACACCACTACCATCTCCTTCCTCGATCTCATTGATTTTATTAGATGTTTTCAACAACAACTCACCCATAGCATTCATTTGGGTATTTTGTCGTTCTTTTTCCGCATCTATTTCTTCATTTTTTCTCTCCAATCTCTGATATGATATGTAACATATCAGCAAGATCACCATTTAAACACCCTTTCGATCCACCAAAAGCTCTGATACCAAATGATGTAAGTGTGATTAGGAAGAACACACTTAGATTTAAAAGTTTCTGATTTCAAAGAATAGAAGAAAGTAGATAAGAAAGAATAGTAGAAGAATATTGATAATAGCCAAATCACAAGAACAAACTCAATGATTTCGGGTTTTAGGCTAGAGACAAGACACAATCAATCTCCCCTAAGAAGTAACACTCAAGACAAACTCAAAGTGATAATTGAAATTACTATTTCTTTGGACAAACACAAGAAGAAAAGCAATGCATAAAACACAAGGTTTATATTATGAAACAAAATCTGCATTTTTTTGATTACAAAACGTGAATACAAGATTCTAAAAGCTTTCAAATACATCCCCTATTTCAGTCAATACATCCCCCTTTGTTGGTCAACAAATTCATGAATTAATTAGAGTTCATGTACAAAAATTCTTCTAGCAAATACAATGAACTTGCTGATTTCTAGAAACTAAATTCATCCCCCCTTATAATAATGAAAATCAGCCCCAAAAACTCATAAGTAAAAAAAAAAATTAATATTCTGGACCAACATTGCATATTGATGCCACCCTTGCTCTTTTGTACCATTTATTTGTTATCCCATACTAAGCATGTGACAAATTCTGGTTTGCGAAAAAAAGAATTAAACCCGAGTTTCTCAAGAATTAAAGCAACAGGGTCATGAACACTTGATCTTGGATCACCTGCTTACTATAAAAATATTAGTAATTTAATACTTACAATGCATTCTATATTAAGAGTTGCTTTATTCCACTTCTTCTTTCGATTCCTTCCAACTATCTTTTGATTCTTATCCTTCCTCATTGTATTGAAAGTTTTTATTCCATAAATTAAAAAACTAAGTATTTGTATTTATATACCTTCACATCATCCTATAATAAATTAGTAGATTTTTTTTTACCACAAATACATAGTATACATGTAACTAACGAGTCAAACGCTAAGAAGCAAGTTTAATTGGTTTGCTTAACTCTAATCATCACACAATAAAGAATAAAATATATGAAGAACTTATATACTTGCATACAGATGTCAACTAAAGCAGGAAATCAAAAAAACGTTATTAAAATAAACTAAAGCATGAATTCTTGGTTTCAAAATATAATCGAAAGAGTTTAGCGTATCAGGAATCACACAATTTGCATACAAATGTCAATTGTTTCATTGCTTACAACTAAATCTTAATTTGATTAAATGTGATATTTGTTAACCTCAAACTTCTGTTTTATCGATTAACTATCTTTTAAGGATCTTATTAATTCATTCCTCAAACTTTCATCCTATTAGCTAAATTAATAGAAATTTAACCTAAATGTATCTCAAAACTAAATTAGTCCTAACACTACTTACCAAACATCTCAGTTGTTGCGGTTTTTAGACCTTATATGCTTCAGTTAAGCCTCAAGCACTTGTAATAGCAGCATACGTCTATTATTTGTTCTTCAATTTAAAACTGGAGCATAAAAAGGCATTATATACTGTTGTTCTTTGAGAACCACAACATATAGTGTATGACTATATGCTGTGATTCTAGGTGTGAGCAACATATTATGTTAGAATATATAACATATCATAAGACCTCAAACATTAGCCCTAAAATTTTGGGAAGTTATCCCCTTGCCTTATGGAGTGTACACCTCGTGTTTCTCCGATTATATATTAGCATTCGCAATAAGTCCAACTTAATTTAGTATTCGCATCTTAAGTTAGAGACTATTTCTTATTTCCCTTGCTCTTCGTCACCATTTAATTTTTTTTCAAGTTGTGTCCTAATACAACTAGCTGTGTGTTGGTAACTTTGAAGAGGTTTGTGACCTCGTTTGCATTTGTAAGGTATTTTGGTATAATCTGTATTATTCATTGGCTGGTAATTTTGTTCGTTGGCTAGTATTTTCAAAGACGTGTTCTTCCATTTTGCATAAATGTTGAAATTTTCAAAGAGCAATTTTCCTCTATTCAGTACGAGACTTTTACTCCGTATTATTTGCATCCATCTGTTGATACAAGTACTTTAATTAGTCATGTTTTATTGAAACGAAATAATTATGATGAATAGTTGTGTGCGATTCATAATAGTTTGTGTGCTAAAAGTAAATTAGGATTTGATGATGGTACTATTAAAGAACCTGATAATAAATCTCCTGATAATACAATACTTTGGACGTTTTCATTCGAAAAACTGTGTATTTTCCTGATAATGCTTTAAGTGTTATGGGATGATCCCCATGATCGATATTCTCTTCATGAGTTGAAAAATTTAATTCGTGATTGTAAGCAAGAAATCGTAGTGAGTCTGAATATTATGGTGAATTACGTAAATTGTGGGAAGAATTATCAAGTGTTATTAAATATTCTTCATGTACTTGTTCATTGAGCATGAGTATGTTGTGCTTTTAGAGAATGACAAGTTGCATCAATTTTTGTTTCGTCTTGACCCTAAAATGTACGGTTAAGTCGCTCAATATTTGTTGTTGATGGATCCTTTACATTCTGTCTCCTGCCCATAGGAAAGTACTTTTTGCTGAGTTCATAAAACTAGTACCGACACTGTTGGTTTTTCTGTTGATGGCACTTCTTCCCATCGTCTCGTTTCCAATGATTCTCGTATGTATACACAATGTGGTCGTAAGGGTCATGAAAAGAAAAAAAATGCTTTGAACTAATTGGGTACCCTGAGTGGGCTCATACTAGTGTCGAAGTGTCGTCGTCGAGGTGGGAGAATAACAGGCCGTGGTCATGGTCATGGTCATGGTCGAGGTGGTGGTCAAGAGCATGATGGTAACTTTGCTGCTTCTGTGGATACTACACGCCAACGACCAACGTCAAACAAGAATACTGAAGTGGATCGTGCAAGCTTGCCTCCTCTTACTGACTCTTAGTTTTAGCAACTACTTACTGCATTAGCTTCTTTAAAGGCCGCTTTTCTCCTCCTAACATTGCTAGAGTATACAATATATTTTGGGGCATTAAGTATTAGTTTAGGCTTTTGGTTGAGTTAATTCCTTGACATGGTATTAGAACTCAACGTGCTAGGAGGTTACAAATTCGAATCTCAACCACCTTTCAAATTCACGTGGAAATTGGAATATTTCGCACCATGTATGAAGAGGGCCCGTACTGCATCCACAATTCTAACCAATGAGCTCTCGTGTGAGTGGGCGTGTTAGAGTGTAGAACATATCATAAGGCCTTAACCATCAACTTAAGTTTTTAGTTGAGTTGATTCCTTGGTATATAATCTTTTTTTATTACACAAGTAATTAATTAGCTCAAAATATATAGAATTACATAATAATTACACCAATAAAATCCTTCCTATTTTAGTCAATAACTCATACTGTTTCTTTAATTGTCATTAATTTATATATTTATTTTTTTCTTTACATTTTTATCCCACTTTTCATAAAATGTATTATTTTAATACTTTTACTCGATTTTATTGATTTCTTCCCATTTGTATTTGTAATTATTTCTTTGAAATGGAGCGGAATAAAAAGAGTAGATTACTTTACAAAATGTAAAAGAATAAAGTTTGAAGAGCGGAACCTATGAATTCACCGCAATTACCGGTTAATAAACTGTAACGACACGAATAACAAGACGATGCATTATCTGCAAAAATTAATAAAAAAGAAAACGACTAATCTAATTGGGTTATTTTGCAAGACAGCTATTGGTTTGTGTCTTCTGTTTTTTTACTCTTTATCTTCTTCTATTCGTTCGCATTTCCAATTGCAGAAAAGTATCTCAGACTGTGTTACCACTGACTTATACAAATAACCTAATTTTATTTATATTTAAATAAATTTAATTCAAAATTAAATTTAAATTGTTTCTGTTTATATTTTAATAAATTAGAATTAATCAATCCTATATTAAATCGTCTCACAATGAAACGATCTCAAATTCCAATAAAGAATTTGTCTACTAATTGATAGCCTGATAGGCTGGTAGAGTTGTAGTTTTACCTAAGCTATGCTGCCGCAAGCCCGCAACTACTTAATTAGTAATTCCTACTTACTCTGTATTTGAAGTAAAAAATTGTGGGGTTTTACAAAATTAGTGATAAATAATGGGAGAGAATAAAGTATGGATGAAATTAAAAAAAAAAGTTAAAATATATATTTTTTGTTTTAATTTAGTTGCAATGTTTGCTTTTTCACGTCACTGATTCAATTCTTAATATCTTTAAATATATATAATAAAAAATTGCAAAAAATTTTATATTAATAATCTTTACAATGAGAGAAATTAAATAAAATATCACTTGACTACGTTTTAACCCGATGACGGAGGTATATGGGCCCTAGGCTTTTCTAAAAAAAAATCAAAGTAGACTTTTCTATTGTTGGTCAGTGTAAAAATGTAAAATAAATATTAAAGTCTTTGATGATAAATACTTCCTCATTTTAGTAATTTTGTCTTATTTATTTATTTTGTTCCATTTTTTTATAAGGTCAGTTGATTTATTTTGTTTTTTTTTTCTTTTATGGTATTTTGTATTTAAAATTTTAGCAAGTCTTGTATGAGACTGTCTCACCGTGAGACGAGTCCATACAAGCAGCCCTTTAGTAGAAAAATAAAAATAAAAAAATAAAAACTGAATTCTCACTTGTACGAGAAGCATTTTTTTAAAAATACTTTAGGCCGACCAATTGAGGTCGTCTTACGGTGAGACGACCTCAATAAAGAACGTGCACTATAATAGATCAATTCATTATTTATTTACAGCATACACATTATTTTTAGAGTATTTTTAACTTTTTTCTCTAGTTACATTATTTTAAATGAAGTGGATGAATTTAATAAATAAATTCAAATTGTTATTAATTTAGATAATGCATATGATTAAGATAGATGTTAATTACTAGCAATCTTTTATTCGAAAACACTATTTAATTACGAGAAACTTTTTCAAGAATAAGATCACAATTTTGATAAATTTATTGTGATTCTACTTGTCATTTTTTGAAATTTTAAATAACTAGTTGTTAATTTTACAAATAAAACTCCGCCAAAATTTCGTCCGTTAGTTAGTGCCCCCTGGGACTCCGAACCCTGGATCCGCCACAAAACCTATAGATAAAAAATTAATCACAAATTAAGAGTGATGAATGAATAGTGTTATTTTGTCTACTGTTACAACTAATTTAGAACGAAAGAAGTATGGATGAGAGTAAAAGAAAGTAGACGGTTATTGTCCAAAAATCGAAATGATGCAAAATGAGTGGCATAGACAAAAATTACAATTAATGCAAAATAAATAGAACAGTGGCAGTAATTGGGAATTGCTCGTTTCGTATAATTGCTACATTTTTTATATAACGGTTACAAATTACTTCTACAAAACTAGTTTTAAATACTCCATCTGTTCCTTAAAAAAGTTCTCATTTGTCGTTTTGTGTGTCTCATTTGTTGTTCACCTAAAAGATCTTTCTATATATCATTAACTATGGACAAAAGTAGTCTCGTTCTATTGTTCATTCTCATTTTAATATTTTAACAATGTTTATGGTTTCCACATATTTTCCACTAACTTCTTTTTAACATTTTTATATTGATTATGATCTCTACACGTTTCCCACTAACTTCATTAAAAACATTTTTTTATAAGTTGTGGTCCTTATATTTTTTCCACAATTTTTTTTGTAATTTTTTTTAATGTTTGTGGTCCACACTTTACTCAATCAAATTTATTATTTAATAAAATCGTATTTTCACTATATAAAATATGTTATTTTTCTTAATCCCTGTGAATATTCCTTGTGGGAACTTCATCAAAAAACGGATGGAGTAATTTATTATTCAACAAAATAATATATCCACTATCAAGTTATTGAACGTGATATTTGTTAACCTCAAACTTTAGTTATATTGATCAATTATCTTTTTAGGGCCTTATGAATTAAATTCTCAAACTTCCATTATATTTCTTGAATTAATTGAAATTTAACCTAAATTTGTCTCAAAATCTAAATTGAAGACTCAACTCTTTCAAATGATAATAATCCAAAATGCATAGAAATTAATCCAGAATAAGTGATTACATTTATTTGATTAATTGGTCTAAAATTATATTAATTATAAAAGTAATTTTATATATATGTTTATTTGGTGTTTATTGATATTTATTTCTTAATATTTATTCGATCAAAATATGATTTTAATTGAATTGAAATAGTCAAAAATATATTATTATCATCATATGCTTTTATTATTAATTAAATGAAATGGTTTAATGATTATTGGTCACAAAATTTAATTCTATAATGAATAAAGATAAATGTTAAATTTAATTAACATATGAATCGTGCGAAGTATATTCCTAATAATATAATGGATCAAGTTTTCCTAAAATACATGCATTCGGTTTTGTTACAATATGTTTTCCTATATCATTGCTAAGTTTAAACTAAAATAAATCATAAGTTTAACCAAGTCAAATTAATCTATTTTAGGATTAAATAACCAAAAATATTTTTATAAATTATTTATTAATTTAAATTGGTTTCTAAATTAATTTGGTAGACTAGGAAAAGAAAATAAAAAAATTATTTGCTACTTTTGTGGAACTAACCTTTCAGATTGGACTTCAAAACAAGTTTAAAAGGGATATTCGACCAAGGCCTTGAAGCTCAAGTCATGAAGCAACTAATACCTAGATTTTAAAAGAGATGAAACACTACATTATTGCAACGACTATATGAGGCATACACTTTAAAGAGGCCTTCATCTACACTTGAAGAAGCAAGCAATGGTTGCAAAGGCAACTCCTCCTCCAATTATAAATCTAACAAATTTGCTTGTTTTGAATGTGGATCTACAAATCATCATGTAAAAGAATGTCCTAGAAAGAAGAAAGAATAATATAAAAGACAAAAAAAATGCAAGCAATATGGTTGCAAAATGGAGTGACTTCGAGGAGTCAAGTGAATCTGATAATGAGGATGGACAAACTCATTTGTGTCTTATTGCAAATGATAATAAAGCGGATGATGAAGAAGACAACTCTAAAGAGGTATTGGTTTTTCTTAACTCATGCTCTAAAGATAAATCGGTAAAAGCTTTTTTCGATATGTTTCAAATTGAGCAAATATTAAAAGATGAAAAGAAAGATTTAGCAAATAGAAAATGTCATTATGTCGAAAGTTGTGAAGAACTTATAAAGAAAATGACGCCTCTAGGGTTGAAAAATCAAAATTTGGAGAAACTATCAAGGCTTTCTTTATCTTTGGTTTTCCTTGAAGGCAAACATTTAAGGTATAGGAGTTAGTCTTAGATGGCTAAATACTCTCCAAGGATAACTTTACAGTTTAGTCAACTAGCTCTATCTATCATCCTTGTCAAAGAAAAGTTCATTCGAATTGTGTTCACTTTAGTTCTAAAAGCCACCAAGTGTCGATCTCTTTTCTTAAACCAGGTATTCACGATCAACAAGTCGTATGACACTGCAAAATTCCAAAAGGACTCTCCTTATGTGTTCCTAGTTCCATAGCCAAAATCTCCATGGATATTTTTGTAGCCATATTGACATACCCTTAAGTGCCCATTTAAATAATCTTCGACACAGAGCTTCTCATTCATTTCTATCGTTTGCACCGTATCATCAAGATCCTACCAAAATTTCTTTTAAATTGATTTCTTTATTGCCCCTTGTAGTGCATAGGCACATGTGATGTTCAAAATCTCTTTAGCATATACAATTTTCACTCTTATAATCCTATCGTTCTTTCTGCATACCTCTACTACGTACATCATTAGATGTTTGTTCATACATAATAACATTAACTCTATTTCAATTTATATCTTATCTCACACACCGTAATTTATATTCTTGCCTTTCACTAACTATTGTTTTGTAACTATTTTTAAACCATTTTATCTCTTGGAGACATAAAATGTAAATTCTCCTCATTTTTATGATATCTACAATCTCTAAAAATCTATCGATTGAACATTTAATTAATATTCTAAGATCCCAATCTTAGTCTAAGATCATTGATTTTCCTTAATCTCTTATGCTTAAACCTATGGGTCCTTGCTCATTAAACACCACACTCATACCATGTGGCGCATTGATTCTGGACAACGTCCTAGTATAACTTATATGCCCTTGCTCATATGACACCACTCAGGCATTATGGTGCATCGCTTCTGGACAATGAACTAGTAACACTATGCATACATTTTAGTATAGTTAGGCCTAACAAGTATAGTGCGTCGCTGAGTAGGTCGATACGCCCCCACAAAAATTAATTTTTGTTTCATGATCATGGGATTGGACAAAAAATTACCAAAATGGTTGTCACTAATAATTACCACTCACCCTCCTATATTCAGGCTCGGGTTTGCCAATAACAACAAGCACTTATAGACGGAGTTATATCGATCATCCTTAAAAATAAACTAAGTACATTATCGTAATACTTAATTCTAGGGACAGTAATTAATGTATAATTATCTTATTATTCTTTTAGTATATATTTTCATTCAATATTAATTATATACATAAATAGTTAATGAAATGCTTTTCAAATATTCCGGATAATAAATAAATTTAGAACAATCAATGTTTTGGATTACTACATGTAACACCATACCATTCGATTTCTTTTTAGTGGTCAACCCACAAGCATGTATCTTTTGTACTTGGACAAAGAAAACACTTGCCATATGAATTATGATGCTATATATCCTATAGTCGAAAAGGGTAAAAATAATCCCAACAACATCATTATATCAATTAGTAAATTATATCAGTAATATCATAATAAGCAGACATAAGCTAAGCAATAAGCATGAAGCATGCATAATCACTCCCATAAAAAGTTGACACGAATTTAAATTTTTACGTAGTCACTCTCCTTTTATATAAGTCTTATTATATACATATTTGATAACAAATTTATCATTTAAATCCTGAGTACTTGTATAAAAAAATTTGAAGAAAAGTAAAATAAACGAAGTTGAATGAAACTTATAACTCCTAAAATTAAGTGTGGTAGAGTGATAAACGTTAAACTATTATATTGTTTTTATTCTTATATTAATGAAAGTTATAAAGGAATTTAAATAGAGATGCAAATAACTAAATTTCCTAAAACTAAGTCACTAACTTAGTGCCTAATATGGGAAGTTAAATAACCTTCTAACCCACTACTTTTAATAACCTACTAGCTCCTAAACAATATCTATTTTAATTTTGAATCAAATCTCAATAGATTTTACACCTCAAAACTTAAATATGTGAGAACTTTTTGAGTATTAGGGTTGCAAACTCATAAGGATAGAAGGAGTATCATTTTATGTCAACCAGCACCAAAATTTATGGGTGCATGGCTAGAGCTCTAAGATGGATTGTTTAGTTCAAGTATATTCATTCTTAAGTTGTTCTATTCTATATTTTTTCCCTTCTAAAATATTTCATATTTTATGATTATTAACTCTATTCATCTTTTAAGCTTATTATAAATGATCAAAATAACATATTATAGTCAAGGAGATCTTGAATCATATACTTTTCTAAAGTTAATTTATATATTTTTAATAATATATAATTTAATATATAATTGATCAAAATAAACGTATTATATTGCCTAAAAAGTTGCCACATTGTACAAGAGAACCTAAATGCTAGTCCTCTAAACGGTGGAGTTGCCACATTGTACAAATATGACTTTTTTTGAGGGAAAGATGGAACTTGCTATTAAATGAAGAGATGGATTTTATGTTGCATATATTATTGAGAGAAAGTTAAAATGGGATACTATTGAGAAACTTAAAATGTGTGAGTTAAAATATTTTGATGATATTAAAAGAAAGTAATATTATTTATTTCAGATAAAAAAATAAGGCAAACTAATTGAAACAATCTAAACTAGAAAATAAAGCAAATTAAAAGGATGAAAGAATATTACTCTCTCTATTTTCATTTGTTCTTTCCAATCACTTTTTTTGCGGATTCTAATGCGAACTCAAAAGTCAACTAATTTTAATTCTAAATTTTTGAACATTCTAAAAAGTTGATATTTAAAAAGTATAAATTGAAACGAATCTATCAAGATCCTATATGAACATGTTTTTCATGTAGATCTATTAGAAATCATAGTCAAAGTTTTTTAGTTGCACTAGTGTTGACTTTGCCATTATTGATCAATCAAATTGTCTTGTTTATTGTCGTTAGGACGTTAATCTTTAAGTTAAATAATAGTCACATGACAACTTGTTTGAATAATTTCAATCTAATGTTCATTAATTTTGAGTTTTATAATTTTTTGGTATGTATAACTAAAGACATTAACTATAAAATGAGCATCGAGTGATATGAAAAAGCAAAGGGTGCAAGTAAAAAAAAAAAAGAAAATACATTCTTATTACTTGTCCCATATACTTTTTGGTTACTATTCACTAATTATTTTTTATTTGTATTTTATTATTAATTTATAAGTTAAAATATAGTCATGTGAGATTTTATTTTATTCGTCTCAATGCAAAGAATATTAATAGGAGTATCAATTTTTCATTATTTTTAATTATTCACAATTACAAATATCAAAACTTAAAATATTATCTCGGTAAGTGTGAAAAAGTGAATGGGACAAGTCGCTTGAATAAGAGGGTGTAATATTTTTTGTTAAAAAAAATTTTTATTCCACGCAATTTCTTTTTCCCAATCCTTAAACTTCGCCACCCTTTTCATTATATCGCCACCCTTTTTTTAAAAAAATTACTAAAATGCCTTTAAATCTATTTTTAATTATAAAATCAACCATTATAATTACTAAAATACATTTATTAATAATAATTAAATTAAAATAAAAAATATTAATTTTAAAAATGAAAATAATTTTTTAAAATCGGAAAATCAACCTAATCACACGTTTTGTGTTGAAATTTGATACATAATCACTCTTTCGGCCGAAACTTTTGATAGCAAAATCACATTACTGCAATATTTTCAACATTAGAACCTAAACTTCAAGATCTTTCCAATGATATATTATATGCCCAATTTCGATAATCGAGTGTGAAATGATGATCGTTTAAAACTTGTCTGTGTTAAAATTTGATATATGTTCAATCTTATAAGCATAAAATTTTAAGAAAAATCATATTAATGTAAATTTTAGGCATTAAAAGCTAGACTTCAAGAGCTTTCCAACGACATATTATATGCCAAATTCTGATAATCGAGCGAGAAATGACGATCGTTTAACGTTTGCAGTGATTTCTAACATTCAGTCGCGCACGACCGTATCGCGGTATAGTCACATAAAACATACGACCGGACCGCGATGGAGTCACGCGTTTTATGTGGCCATACCGCGGTCCGATCACGCATTTTACGCGACCATACCACGGTCCGGTCGCGCGCGACTGAATGTTAGAAATCACTGCAATCTTTAAACGGTCGTCATTTCTCACTCGATTGTCAGAATTGGGCATATAATATGTCGTTGGAAAGCTCTTGAAGTCTAGTGTGTAATGCCTAAAACCTTGAATTAATAAGATTTTTCTATAAAAAGTTATGCCCGAAAGATTGAACATGTATTAAATTTCAGTATAAACAAACTTTAAACGATCGTCATTTCTTACTCGGTTATCGGAATTGGGCATATAATATATAATTGGAAAGATCTTGAAGTCTAGGTTCTAATGCCGTAAACATTGCAATTATATGATTTTCCTATTTAAAGTTATAGCCAAAAGAGTGTACATGTATTAAATTTAACACAATCATATTGATTCCGCGACCATATTGATGATCATTTTCTTTGGCCATTGTAATTTGATTTTTATTTTTAGCTTGTTTAAGTTCAATAAGTGTTCGGAGAGAGTTTTTAGAGAGATGTTAGAGATTAAAGGTTTAAAAAGTAACCAGGAGCAATCTTGAAATTTCAATATAATATATAAGGAGTGGCAATAAAATATAAAGGATGGCAAAATTTAATAATGTCCTTAACAAAAGGTTTATCTACTTTGGATCATTACATACTTATGGTTAGAGCTGTTTAAAAGTGACCCGACCCAAAAATCCAATCCGAAACCGAAAGTAAACCAATCCGAAAATGTGTTCCTTTTTTACGTTTATCGAACCGATATTACCTGACCCGAAGCTATACCCGAACCGGTTGACAACTGAAAATGAGAAAATTGAACCCAAGCTGTAACCGATTTTTCTAACCGACACGTAACTATTAACCGAGATTACCCGAACTTAATAGTGACCGACCCGAGTCATATCCAACCCGAATCATGCTCAAAACCAAACTCGACCCGACTGAAACCGACTTAACCCGAACGAAGTTAAGATCGAACTGCTGTAAACCTGAACCAAATTTTTACATAGAAGTATGATTGACTCATATTCAATCATCTTATTAGTTATTCTAATAAAGTCGTAAATATTTTAATGATACAAGTATTAAAAAAGTGTTAGAAACCATTAAAATTGTGTGGTTAGTATTGATAGTGAGAGAAAATGAAAGTATTTGTAAAAAGAGGGGCGAAAACACTATCTAAAATAGAAATATAGACAACACATATAAGATGATAATCATCATGTTAGATTATGTTAATGTCGCCTATACTATTGGCCACACTTTTTGAAGTATGGGCAATAAAATAATGTAACACCCAATATGATTTTTTTTTCAGTATAAACTAAAAGTGTGGAATTTCGTAGGGACATATGTAATAGAAATTTATTTTGGCTCCTTATATTTTACTCCTATTCCATTATCATTTTCCTTTTTTTTTCCACACATGTAAATTCACTTATATAAATAATTCTAATTGGCAAAATTAAAAGTTATAAAAAGTTAAAGTAAATAAATTTATATTGAGATTAATTAAAAAGATATTAATCGATTATATTTTTAACTTAATTATAAATTAGAATAAAATATAAACTAAAAATAGTCAATAAATAATGTTAAAAAATAATTAAAAAGATGACAATGGAAGAGAGGAGAGACCGGTAGCAACTCTTTCTCACCATTTCTCAAACCAATCCCAATCAAAAGACACTATGTGAAGTAAGATATGGTTAAAAAAAATAAAAATAAAAAAAAATAAAAAAAAATAAAAAAATCAGAGTCTGTAGTAATGCAATTAGAAATCAGAAAAAAGAGGGTAATGCAATCATAAATCAGAAAAAAGAGGGTAATGCAATCAGAAATCAGAAAAAAAAAAAAAAAAAAAAAAAAACCCAGAGCCTGTAGTAATGCTAACACTTTGATTGCATTACCTCTTTTTTTTTACCATTACGTCAACTGCGGTAGTAACTAACGCACATTCAGTACAGATGTTTGTTAGTTGTGTTGTCAGCCCATGGAGACTAGAGAAGAGACCTGTGTTGTTAATGGTGACTCAAACTAGCAAAGCACCATTGAAGGAGATGAGTACGGGCCAGAGGGACCTTCGCGGGGCGCGGAGCTAACTCTGCCTCCACTCTGCGGCTCGCGTAGTTTTACACGGGTCGCGCAATTGAAGTTTCTTTTCACGGGAAACGTCTTTTGGGACGGTTATCTTTATTTGTGGTTACTTAGTTCCTAAAACTGTCTTTCAAGTTGATTTATTATAAATACACCCTCTTGTTAGCACTAGGGAATTATGATTCACAAATTGAGAGAGAGATCACAAGAGAGCCATCGTAATTTGTGAGCGTGATTGTTATTCATCTTGTATTCTTTGCGATCATAGTGAAATTGTTTGTTCTCGGTGCCGGTGGACGTAGCTATCACATTGATAGTGAACCACGTTAAATTTCTTGTGTCATTTTCTTATTGCTTGCATTGAATTTCTTGTTGTTTCATTGTTGTTCATCGACCTTGCTTCCGCTGTCGCATAACAATTGACATCAAGATCTCAAGTTTTAATCCCTTGGAGAGTTTTTTGAGTGAAACAATGGTCGGAGATTCTACAATAAGAATTGAGAAATTTACCGGGAAAAATAGCTTCGGGCTATGGCAAATAAAGATGAAGGCTATGTTGAAACAGCAACAAATCTGGCGTCCGTTGGCTTTATGGAGTACCACTACGGGGTCGGATGATGGATTAACCGACGGGCAATTAGCAGTAATGGAGGAAAAGGCTCATTCTACCATTTTGCTAAGTTTGGATGATCACATCATCACGGAGGTCGCTGATCAGGCTACAACGGCGGAACTTTGGATGAAGTTGGAGTCATTGTATATGACTAAGTCGCTGACCAACAAATTATTTCTGAAGCAGCGGTTGTTAAGCCTCCAAATGCAGTCAGGTACTCCCTTATGGGAACATCTTGAAAAACTTAATTCTATTTTACTGGATTTGCGTAACTTAGATGTTAAAGTAGATGATGAGGATGCTGCGTTGATTTTACTTGTGTCTCTACCGTCTAGCTATGAGAATTTTGTGGAGTCGTTTGTTGTTGGTAAAGACTCCCTGACCCTAAAAGAAGTGAAGGCAGCACTTCATACTAGGGAACTTCGTCAAAAAGCTATAGGTGATAACGGGGATAGTGGCAATGGGTTGTTTGTTAAGTCCGGGAAGTCTAAAAGGAAGAAGGGGGTTAACAAGGGCAAAAATACTGGGTCGGGTGCTGGAAACGGCAATGAGGGATCTGGTAAGACTGCGGGGAAGACCTGTTAATACTGCAAAGAACCGGGTCACTTTAGGGCTAATTGTCCGGTGAGGAAGGGCAAGTCCCAAGCTGCTGTAGTTGAAGTAAAACCAAAGGAGAACTATAATTCGAAAGAAGACTTGGCATTAGTGAGTTCTGCTAAGTCTGGGGATCTTTCTGATGATTGGGTTCTAGATTCGGGGTGTTCGTTCCATATGAGTCCGCGTCGAGATTGGTTTGACACGTATGAGTCTTGCAATGGGGGTAATGTTATTGTAGGTAACAACGCATCTTGTAAGGTTACGGGTATCGGATCCATAAGATTGAGGACTAGAGATGGGCGAAAGTTGACATTGACTAGGGTGCGGCATGTCCCTGCTTTGGGGAAGAATCTGATTTCATTGGGTACCTTGGATGATTTGGGGTACAATGGAACGTTTTCAGATGGGGAGCTGTCCATTTATCGAGGTTCGGAGATGGTACTTAAGGGTATCAAGAGGAACACCCTTTATGTCTTTGAGGGTGTCACATTGTCTAGTTCTGCGGTTTGCGCATCAGTATCTCACCAGGAGATGACCAAGATTTGGCACATGAGGCTTGGTCATATGGGGGAGAAGGGGATGCATCTTTTGTCTAAGAAGGGTTTACTATCCGGGATCAAGGTTGTCAACCTTGAATTTTGTGAGCATTATGTGTTTGGGAAGAAACACAGGTCAAAGTTCAGCAAGGGTACTCACATTACTGATGAAGTGCTCGATTATGTCCATTCAGATTTATGGGGTCCATCTAGGGTTGAAGGTATAGGAGGTTTCCGCTATTTTGTATCATTTGTAGATGACAAAGCTCGATACACATGGCTTAGGTTGCTTAAGTCAAAGGATGAGGCCTTCAAAGCTTTTAAGCAAATGGAAAGCTTTAGTGGAAAATCGACAGGGTAGGAAGATCAAGAAGCTACGAACAGACAATGGGCTAGAGTTTTGCAAAGAGGAGTTTAATCAATTCTGTGCAGATGAGGGTATTGGTCGGCATCATACCATCAGGATGACACCACAGCAGAACGGTGTTGCAGAACGGGTTAATCAGACACTGCTTGAGAGAGTTCGATGCATGCTCTCTAATGCAACGCTTGGGAGGAGGTATTGGAGTGAAGCTATGAAGACAGCTTGTTATATCATCAATAGGGGTCCTCATTCGGGAATTGACTTCACAAATCCCGTTTGAGATCTGGAGTGGTAAGTTGCCTAGTTTCTCTAATTTGAAGATTTTTGGCTGTGTTGCTTATTATCATGTTAGTGAGGGTAGGCTGGATCCACGAGCCAAGACGGGGTGTTTTGTTGGGTACGGTGATGGTGTGAAGGGGTTTAGGATCTATTCACCTTCGGAGCGTCGGGTCTTCTTAGTAGGGATGTCACTTTTGATGAGAGCACCATGTATTCCAAGAAGAGCTCGGAGTCTTCTGATTTGGGAAAAGAAGGGGAGAACTTACTGCAGACAGATGGAGTACTTGAGGTACATCAGTCATCCATTGCTGATTTACCTCGAGTGCAATTTATTGATGATGATGCTGAGGTTCCAGTGCCGAGTACTCCTGAACCTGAGGTTGTTCCATCTCCTCCTAACTCTGGGGAGGAGGTGGAGCAGTCTAATCAGGGGTCATCTAGTCAATCTGACACCATTTTTGAGAGACCTAGACGAGTTATCAAGAAGCCTGTTAGGTTGATTAAAGAGATGGAAGGAAGGAATTGCTTTGTTAAGAATTTGACAGGTTATGCATTGAGTGTAGCTAATGATGTAGAGTCATATGAACCTGCCACGTATAAACAAGCAATTAGTTGTAGTGAGTCTCTGCAATGGCTTGCTGCAATGGGTGAAGAGATGCAATCTCTTTACAAGAACAGAGTGTGGGAACTTGTGAAGGTACCAGAGGGGAGAAAACTTGTAGGGTGTAAGTGGATCTTTAAGAAGAAAGAAGGGTCATCTGAATCTGAGAAAGTTCGTTTTAAGGCTAGGCTAGTTGCAAAGGGGTTCAGTCAGGTAGAAGGGGTTGACTTTGTGGAGATATTCTCACCGGTGGTTCGACATACTTCTATTCGTGTGCTATTGTCAATTGTAGCACATTATGACCTTGAGCTGGAGCAGCTGGATGTTAAGACGGCTTTCCTTCATGGCGATTTGGAGGAGGAGATTTTGATGAAGCAGCCCGAGGGATTCGAGATCCCAGGAAAAGAGCACTATGCATGCAGATTGCTAAAGTCGTTGTATGAACTTAAGCAATCCCCTCGGCAGTGGTACAAGAGGTTTGATTCTTTTATGGTTTCGCATGGTTTTGATAGGAATTCGTATGATTGTTGTGTGTATCATAGTAAGCTAGATGACGGTTCCTTGATTTATTTGTTGCTATATGTTGATGACATGCTTGTTACCACAAAGAATAAATCGGATATTGCTAGACTTAAAGAATTGCTTAGCTCGGAATTTGACATGAAAGATTTGGGTCCAGCTAAGAAGATTTTGGGTATGGAGATCTATAGGGATCGGGCTAGAGGTAAGCTTTTCTTGACTCATAAAAGTTAAATCGAAAGGATTTTATCTCGTTTTGGGATGGAGAAATCGAAGCCTATAAGTACACCAACATCTATGAGCTGCAAATTGTCTTTGTCCATGTCACCTCAAACTGAGGAGGAGTTGGCTTATATATCTATGGTCCCTTATGCCAACGCTGTTGGATGTTTGATGTATGCTATGGTCTGTACTAGGCCTGATATTGCGCACGCTGTCAGTGTTGTGAGTAGGTTCATGGCTCGTCCTGGGAGAGAGCACTGGCAGGGGGTGAAAAGGATTTTTCGCTATTTGAGAGGGACAACTGATATTGGTCTTGTGTATGGGAATGGTAAGGAGTGTTTGGTAACTGGATATAGTGATTCTGATTATGCAGCTGATGTGGATACCAGGAGGTCGGTGACTGGGTATGTGTTTACTCTGGGCGGTTCTGTGGTTAGTTGGAAGTCTACATTGCAGTCTTCGGTTACGTTGTCTACTACTAAAACTGAGTACATAGCTTTAACTTCTGCAGCTAAGGAGTCTATATGGCTAAAAGGCCTTGTAGGTGAACTGGGTATCGCATAGGATTTTGCTACGGTGTATTGTGATAGTCTAAGTGCCATTTGCTTAGCTAAAGACCAAGTACACCATGATCGGACCAAGCACATTGATGTCAAGTATCATTTCTTGCATACTGACAAGAGGATAAAGGTAAAGAAGATCGGGACCGCTGACAACCCAGCTGATTTCTTTACTAAGTCTGTTCTATTTAGTAAGTTTAAACATTGCTTAGACTTGCTAAATATTGATTACTATGTGATGTAGTAGGCCCATAGGGGCGGTGTTGGGAGCTCCAGTTGTAGGCATGTTGGCCTTAAGGTGGAGCTTGCCCGGGGCTTGTGATGCAGGTGGAGCATCATGAGTTGTTATACTTGGTGAAAAGTAGGTGATAGGTCTTGGTTGGAGACTTGTCGGGATGAGTCTTGGTTGAACATTTATCGGGATGTACGGCTTATGCATGAGCTTTACATCGGGTTTTGGCTTGAGATATGTTCACTGTGTGTTGATGAGATCGTCTGCTGAATACGAGTTTTCGTCAAGGTGGAGATTGTTGTTAATGGTGACTCAAACTAGGAAAGCACCATTGAAGGAGATGAGTATGGGTCAGAGGGACCTCCGCGGGGCGCGGAGCTGCTTCTGCCTCCACTCTGCGGCTCGCGTATTTTTACACGGGTCGCGTAATTGAAGTTTCTTTTCACGGGAAACGTCTTTTGGGACGGTTATCTTTATTTGTGGTCGGTTATTTGTGGTTACTTAGTTCCTAAAACTGTCTTTCAAGTTGATTTATTATAAATACACCCTCTTGTTAGCACTAGGGAATTATGACAAATTGAGAGAGATCACAAGAGAGCCATCATAATTTGTGAGCGTGATTGTAATTCATCTTGTATTCTTTGCGATCATAGTGAAATTGTTTGTTCTCGGTGTCGGTGGACGTAGCTATCACATTGATAGTGAACCATGTTAAATTTCTTGTGTCATTTTCTTATTGTTTGCATTGAATTTCTTGTTGTTTCATTGTTGTTCATCGACCTTGCTTCCGCTGTCGCACAACAACCTGTAATATTTTCTATAAGAAGAAATACCCAGAGTCTTCTAAGGAACTGTATCACCTGTCCGTTCTAGAAAAATAAACAAGGAAAAGTGTTAGGATATGGTAAAAAAAAGAAAACAAAGAGGGTAATGCAACTAGAAAAAGCAGTTGACGTACCAGGAGTCAGGAAGGGAGACATTCCAACCAAGGACAGGTAGATGTCCTAGTGGAATATCATAGCATGAGGAATCCACCTAGAGGGCAGATTCTTAGCTTTTGGTTTAACGAAAAATAAAAAGGCATGTCTTTCTCTTCAAGAAAGATGCATAACTTCATTCAGAACCAAAGTCTCTCTGGCATTAAATTTGCTCCAGAAGACTGGAGGCATGTACCTGAATGGGTGGCCAGGAGTTTTTGGCACTCTGACCCAGAAGATTTTATGTTTGTACTCCTTCAGGTCGTTGAGTTCTGGGTAAACGACTATGGCCCCATTTATTGAAGAAAAAGTAATACAAGGCCTGTTCTTGTTCTCATCCAGTTTAAAAAGACTCTTAAAAAGACTAAGAGTCAGGGGAAGCTTCATGTATTCACAGTTCCAGATAAAGGACAAAATCTTCCTGGTAGCTTGAGGAAGAAGTTGATTGAGGGAAAGATGGAAATGACATAAAATCTTGGAGACAATGTCTTCTTCATCCTTTCTTCATTGTATTCGTGGGCCATCATCCCTTATTTACCAATCCTGCACCAATATCCCTTTTCTCATGGGATATGGCAATAATCCTCTAACACAAATTAGGCCCAACTCTCCACCATCAAGTTGAAAGTTTGAGAAGTGAGACCCATAGTCAGTAACCTTTTTATCGTATCAAAAGAACCCTCCAGATTAAAAGGTGTGAAATGAATACCTTCAAGACCCTCCAAAGATGGAAGGATGATTGGGTCTATCCATCGAAGATGTAGCCAGCCATTCGGTTTTATGCTCCAATCAGTTGGAGGTTCGTGTGGTTATGCCTCTGGCTGCATAAAGAGGGAAACTCAAAAACAGGTGCATCAGTGAGTTCTTTGCTGAAGTCAAAGGTCAGTTCGCTGAGAGAAGTCTTTGAGGAAACCATTATTGAAATAATACGAGAGTAAGGTGAAGAAAACAAGGTTTTGTAGAGAATACACTGGTAGAAAAGACCTTAAATGCTGCGGTTTTAACCCCAAGCATTAGTGATACTAGCAGATGGCTTATTTTAAATGTTGCGGTTTAAAACCGTAGCACAAAAAACATTATATGCTGCGGTACTAGGGGAACCGCAGAATATAGTGTGTATTTTTTTTAAATTCAAAAAACACACTATATTGTAGTTCCCCTAGAACCGCAACATATGATGATTATTTTTTTTTTTCGTTTTTTTTCGTTTTATTAATAATCCAATACATATTCATTTCTAATGGACACAATTGCAATCAGCAAATAATCACCATAAACTCGTTACTAATATACACTCGATCATTGTAATAAACAAATATATATAATATATATCATAAATAATACATATATATATACAATGGCAAAAGTATATGCATATTAAAATCTAACAATAATTTAATTATATATAAATATATATACAAAGTCCAAAATGTAAACTAATTACACTACCAAACACATATATTAGAAAGATACACGGCCACCTTGTCTTTCAATTCGCGCATTTCCCCTTCTGTCAAGGTGCGTGTTTCCCTTGAAGTGTCGTATAAAACCTAAAAATTATATGAAATAATTAAAAAAGTTTATATAATACTTATACTTTAGATTTTACCAATAGCAAATATATAATATTATAATTTAAGAACGTAACATATACATACCGTATCAATATTTTCGACTCCAACCTTTTTCACGCCTTTTAAGAGATCGTCCATATATTTGAGAGTGTAGTAGTCGCAATCAATACCATTATCTTGTCGAAAGTACTAAGAGAAAATAAATGTAAGTGCCAAAAAAGCTTTAAAAACATCAAAAACGCAACTTAGTACGTAATTTCTAGAATATGACTATTGTTTTCGATTCTAACCATTTCAATACAATAATATATACTAAATAGTATTGTGTGCCAAGTTTCGTGCAAAACAAACCAAGTTTGAACTACTTTATGTTAGAAAGTGCAAAAAAGCATTAAAAAACCTTTAAAAAGCAACTTAGCACGTAATTTCAAGCATATGACTATTATTTTCGATTCTAACCATTTTAACACAATAATATATACCAAATAGTGTTGAGTGCCAAGTTTTGTGCCAAACAAACCAAGTTTGAACCACTTTATGCGAGAAAGTGCTAAAAACGTTTAAAAAACCTTAAAAATGCAACTTAGCACGTAATTTCAAGCATATGACTATTGTTTTCAATTCTAACCATTTCAACACAATAATATACATTAAATAGTGTTGTGTGCGAAGTTTCATGCAAAACAAACCAAGTTTGAACTACTTTATGCGAGAGAGTGTCAAAAATGCTTAAAAAACCGTAAAAACGCAACTTAGCACGTAATTTCAAGCATATCAAGCATATGACTATTGTTTTCAATTCTAACCATTTCAACACAATAATATATACCAAATAGTGTTGTGTGATAAGTTTCATGCAAAACAAACCAAGTTTGAACTATTTTATGCGAGAAAGGGCCAAAAAAGCATAAATACTTTATACCTTGTAAATTACTTAATTCAAATGTATTACTTCTGTGTGATCTTTTGTTATCCTAAGTGCGATTAATGAATTCAAAAAAATTAATAATCACTTTTTAACATATATACTTAACCCTAATTAACCTAAATTAACCCTATATAACCTTTATATTATTTAAAGTATTCAAATTATATATTTTTTAATTACAAAACATATATAACCAAAAAAAACCTTTTTTTTTTACCAAATACACATAAATCAAAAAAAAAATTAAGAAACTAATAATATACAACTACATACATAAGTAAATTATTCACATTCAAATATACAACTACATACATTAGTAAATTATTCACATTCAATCTACCCTAAAAATCTTAATTAATCAAAATTATTCAGATTTAAATATACAAGTACATACATAAGTAAATTATTCACATTCAAATATGCAATACATACCTTGGTAAATAGATATGATAATGTTGTTTTTACAATTTGATTATGCAACCTACAATGAAAAACAAAATCAAAATTAGTATAAAAAAACTAAATCCCTAAAACACAATGAAGCTTGAAGAACTTAAATTAAGCTTGAAAAAAATTATACCTTGAAGAAGAACAAGACTAAGCCTTTTTTTCAACACATAAAAACGTCTAAAAAATTAGCACACAAACTGTGGTTATTAGGCGTGTAAATATATTTTAGACAATCTTAAGCGTCAAAAAAACAATCTTATTTAGACGCAAAAAGTCGTATAAAATCAAGCATCGAAAAAGATTTGTGATGTTAAGTTTTTAGACGCTTTACAAAACAATATGCTTTTTCGTCTAAAAACTTCGTGTTTTGTTGTTGTGCGGGAAAGACTTTGTGTAGTTCATTTTTTAAAAATACAATTTAATAAAAAAAGTTTTGGTTAGTAAAAATTAGTTTAAATCATTTTAGTAAAGATTAGTGTAAAAATCAATTTTAATAATAGAAATTTTTTAGTGAATAAAATTTTGTTTTCAATCACAATAATAATTTATACTCCGTCTTTTCCATTGTCATCTTTCTATTTGTTTTTTGGCACTGTTCATTAATCACTCTTAGTTTGTATTTTATTATTAATCTTTAAGCTAAAACATTGTCAAGTGAAATCATATTTGATTCATGATGTTCATGATGTGAAGGTGTCAATTCATAGCCCGAAAAAGGACAACCTTTGGATTAAATGGGTTAACAGTTACTATATGAAATCTCATGGTGTTCATGATGTGAAGGTGTCAATTCATGCCTCTTAGAGCTTTAAGAAAATCATTAAACAAAGGGACATGGTTGACTGATTAGGGGGATGGGAGAATATAAAACAGAGAATAAGTTCATTATCGGGAAAGTTTACAATATGCTCATAGCTGAAGCTCTCAAGGTGCCATGGGGGAATATTATGATCAAGAACATCGCTAGCCCAAGTGCTAGGTTCATCACATGGCTGCCTATTCAAAATAGGTTGTCAATCAAAGATAAAGTTGGAAAATGGATAAAGATTCTAGATACACATTGCGTGATGTGCAATAGGATTAGTGAATCTGCTCAGCACTTGTTTTATGATTGCCCTTTTGCTCAAAAAGTAAGAAGTCACCTTCTTAACTTCCTCCAGCACAAGCTTGAAAACACGAGTTTCACAGAAGATATTTTAAAGATGAACAAATTGAACAAAAAGAAGACGGATCGAGCTAAGCTCATTGAGGGGGTTTGGACTAAAATGATCTACAACATATGGATGCAGAGCAACAGGAAAATCATTGATAACCGCTCTTGTAATATCACGAATGTTGTAAAAGACATTATCTTTAGAGTGGCAGAGAAGGTGAAAAATAGAATGAGAGAGATGCTTGTATCTAAATAGATTTATTTGTTTTTAGGGGTTGTCGCTCTTCTTTTTTGTTTGAGCGTGAGCTAGCTTGGGGGATCTCTAATTGGAGTTAATTTCCGCCTAGAGCTTTGTTCATCTTTTTCTTTGGGTGTATAATACAAATTAATTGCCAAAAATAAATAAGGCCCAATTGGTACAAATAAGTTTTAATTATTTCAAATAAATAAAATTTAATAAGGTTACATAGTCATATCCTAAAATCACCAACTGATGAAATAAATAATAAATTTTAAAACTAAAAGTCATAGTAATAAAAGTAGGGATGGAAAAATGAAATTTGAGTTGTCAATTAAAGACTTATTTTTGTTTGTAAAAGCTTCAATGGATAGAGCACTTAAAGGCTTATTTGAGTTGTCCGCCTCTTTACCTTTCACCTTTGTTTGTAAGAGCACTTAATTTTTTTTAGTATCGCATATTAAAGTAAAAGTGAACTCTTATTCTAGTTCGATTTGAAATTTTTATTTACGATCTTTAGTAGGCTCAAACCTAATCCAAACAAAAATATTTCAGTTTAAATAGAGATTATTAATCCAACTCCAAACTAATTATGAAAAGCGAAACCATATTTCTTATTCTTTTATATTTATACACATTATATTTAATATTACTACTATATTAGTTTGAACAAATGGATAAACATCACAACTTCCTCATGAAGCTGCCTCCACTAGTTCATGTGACTTCTCTACTTCAATACTTCTTTTTTCTATAAATAATTAAGACTTTATTTTTTTAGATATAAATTGCTTCTTAAAGCTTTTGGTTTTACTTGGGGTATTTCGGTGATAGTTGGTGACTCATAGCTGATTACATTAGTATATTTAACTATTTGATTATTATTGACTGATTTAATTAGCTGATTTTGAACCCGCTGCTATAAACACTCAAAAACAACTTATTAATAAAAATAAGTTGGTTCAATCAATTAATTTACCAAAACACTATAAATAGATGATTTGACATTTCCACTCTCTATTTATATCAAAATAGGCTAAAGTTACCTAATAAGCTATTTTAACAAATATCTATTAAAAATTGGAGAGTACATTTAACTATTTAAGCATTTAAGCGTATGTTGTTTTTTTTCGTCAACAATAATAAACGTCTATCTCTTTCGATGAGTTAGCTAGCTACATTTCTCTATCTTCATCTTGACCTTTTACATCATTAAATATATTTAGTAGTATATTCATTTTTAATATTTAAGGTTTTGAGTGAATTATATTTACTCTAAAGAAATAAATATTAATCATACCCATCATTTTTAATATTTTAGGTTCTGAGTGAATTATATTTACTCTTAAGAAATAAATATTAATCATACCTATTATTTAATATTTTAGGTTCTGAGTGAATTATATTTACTCTTAAGAAATAAATATTAATCATATCTATTGACTAAATATTAATTTTCTCGGTTAGATAATACATTATATACAAATATAACAAAATAAAATGATCATAGCGCTCGTACAAAAATCTAATCATGAATCGATAACAACGAATCAATCGAAATAATTAAAATGATCTTACATTATTAGAATCCATACAACAAAAAAATATTCAATAAATAAACACAAATATTATGTGACGCTGTTAAATTAATCAGGCCGAGCGATCATTTTATAATGCCCATACAAATGAGTGGACTCTGTTATATTTTCTTTAACTTATTTATTTTTTAAGTTAGTTTTAACTAATAATTTAACCTATTCAATAACTTTTTATCGGTTATTCAAAGCACTTTCATTCTCATTTCTCAAAGTTTTAAGTTTTTAACTTAACCTCTTCTCATTAAAGCCGCGCTTGTTATGGAGAATAAAAAAAATTAATAAAAATGATATCAATAAGTGTTAAAGCTATTAGTTATTTAATATGAATATAATAATAAGAGAAATACTATAGTCATTTTCCTTTCTTCTTGTTACTCTTAAAAAATAAATGATATGAAAATAAAAATAATAGTTAACCAGAAAAAATAAAAAAAAAATTAATTTTTTTATACCAAAAATAACAAAAAAAATGCCTTAATCTGTTCCATTACGCCAGCCAATAAATTCTATATCAAACTGAGTTAAGAATATTAAGGTTATTTAACGCTTTATGTTATGTTTGTAAATAT
>NC_080051.1:16998766-17013766 GCF_026212465.1 Amaranthus tricolor | reverse complement strand
AGAAAATGATTGAAGAAGATGATGAAGATGAACAGCAAGAATTTTCGTGGGTTTACCGGGGGATTTGGAAGACGATGAACAACGTTTTTGAAGAATAACAGAGTAATGCGTTTTTGAGAACCCATAAGCTGTAGTATGTTGACGCGCGTTTTTAAAAAAAATAAAAAATACCTTATATGCTACGATTTTTTGAGAACCGCAGCATATAAGGTATTTTTTATTTTCTTTAAAAGAAAAATTACATTATATGCTGCGGTTTTCAAGGAACCGCAGCATATAATGTAACTTTTTTTTCCCTCGTTTTTTCATGCCATTTAATGCTGTGTTAAGAAAAAACCGCAGCAAATGTCACGTAGCAGATAAGATTTTTTTCACTAGTGATAGGTCACAATTTAAAATATCTCAAAATCCTTAATAAATTTTTGGTAAATTTATGTATTTTAATCACATAAAATTATATTATATATTGAAAAGGTATTCCTTTAGATAATATGATTTAATCAATTAGAATTTACGATAAATTTACGTATGTCCTTTTCTTTAAAACAGCATAAGTGTTTAAAAAATTATTTAATGAATGTAATTTAACTTTTATAATGAACAGTTTCGATTTGTATGTCCATGTTAGAATATTTGTCATATTAAGAAAGTATATTTTAACTAAACGTCCTTTGTTGGTTTACATAACCATGAATTGATTCTTAATTGATTCATAAAAAAGTTATAATTCTTACTTGAATTTTAGTTTATTAAATGCTCTTAATTTTTTTACCTTTGTTATCATTTTACTATTTCTCTTTCATTATCATAATCAAATTAACCTAGCTAACTAATTTTTTAATATTTATAAAGTTCACACTTTTGTCTTCGATATGATACTCATTTGTGGCTTAAAAAAATCGATTATTGTCGAAAAATGATAAATATGAAAAAATATTAAGAATTCATTGTTAATTACATTCAGACTTTCTATAATTAAAAGTTCTCATTACGTACAACACAAGATTTACTCTTGAAAATTTTATCTCCTTTCAATAGACATAAAGAGTAATGACCTTTCAATAAAATTTGACCCTAAAATAACGAGATATTACATTTTAAAATCTCACTAACGTGAGATGCGAATTCCTCCTCTATCCTATGTGATTCTGCTAGGTTTGCATTTTTTACTTAAGAGTTTTTTATATCAAATATATAATAAATTTAATATGAGTATATGACATTACAAAATGATAAATAAATGAATGAAGAGCCGCAAAAACAAAGACTTGTTCATCAATCTAGCAAACAAGTAGATAATAGTTGGAACTAATTGGGATGCCAATATTATAAGGGTTGATTTGAAGCCAGCACATGCTAAAGCATATTATAATTGCAAGGATTATTATAAAAACCAAAGTCAAAGAATTTTATTTGGTATATAATATATACATTCAAGTGGTTGTTTATGAAATTATATAAATAATAAATACCGTGATTGTAAAGGAATAAAACATGAATTCTGATTGCTAATCACGGCAAAGCTAAATTATCATCCGTATAATGGCCGTACCAAATCCAAATAATGTACGTACATTTGCTACATTAATAACGTTCACATGCATGACAAAGGCCTCACATGGAAGATTTATAAACAAGACTTAGATATATATAAAGGAATTGAATTTTCTAAATAAAACTATAAATTATTATTTGATAATAGACTATTAATCAACCATGTTGCTTATCAATAGAGCTGTTCAAGCGTGATATCTACTAGGCTCGACCCATTCGACATGAAAAACGAGCGGATTTGGACAATAATTTTGAAAAAAAAAAATTAATATTTAGACGAATAGTACAAGTCTCCTATGTTAAATGGACGGATAACATAGTAAAAAACATATTTGCGGGCAAATTGTCCGTTTATTTTATAAATATACAATTTTTAAATTTTTTATTTTAAAATTACATGTGTAGATTCAATTACCCAAGAGCTTAAACTCTAAGTTCATAGTCTATTTACTATAATACCTTAAGTAGATTGAATATTGAAAACTCGTGATTCAAAATAGTATAATCTCATTTGTACAATTTAATCTAAACCTATTATTTTTATATCTCATTAACAAACTTGTTTTTAAAACTCATCCACTCATTTCTTTAGATAAATTATTATTATTTGAGTTATTCGGCAACTATAAATTAATATCTACAATATTTATAAAATATGTGCAAATTATCAAATATGACGGAGGAAGTAATATATATATAAATTAAGAAGCGCTAGGCTAGAAGAGACTAATAAAATTGAGAATTTAAAAATTTTAAAGGTAAGAGAAAATCCAAATTTAAAGACGTAAGTCGTTGAGGCTTGGACTTTTAGAAAAATTATGTCATTTTATTTTAATATTTTTATTTTGATCATTTATCATTGAAGCAGTTTTATTTTATCTCAAGGCGAACCTCCTACCTCAATTCGCTTCTAAAAATCCTGATGAAAAATCGTCAAAAACTATCTATTCTATTCAACCCCATTCTAAATATTTTTAAACATTCAAATTGATGCTTGAATAATAGCCATAGGTAACGCCCCTAAGAGGCAAAGTAATGATTAATCTAGCCAATTAGTCAATTACTTTACAAGAAATTAGCAATAAAGTTTACTCTTTTACATGTTGACAATTATCTATAGTTTGACTTTAAGGTCTACTACAATAATAATAAATCGTTAAGCCACAGCTAACTAGGAATTCCAATTACTTTACTATATGTATATATACCATATAAGTAAAGTATAGAAAAATTCTTTATTAAAATCGTCTTATTGTAAGATGGTTTAAATCGGCTTATCTAATATTTAGTTTTAAAAAATTGAAAAAAAACAGTTTTTCATTTAATTATTAATTTTTTTAATAAAAAAGACGTTAATTGGGCTGTTTGTATGTACCTGTCTTATAGAAGACGCCTCCATATAAATATTATGTAGTAGTAAGTTGATAAGCACTAGTGAATGGTTCGTTTATTCCTTACTACTATGCCTTTTAATGTGCTTGTCGTCGGACTAAATTCATGCACTTTTGGTTGTTGGATTACAAACTTGGTGCCTTAATTATAGGCTTGATTAATGGTAATCCTCCGGAATCCAGCTTGAAACCATGTTTGCAAATTGAACTCTATATCTTACTTTTTGGTGATTGTTTTACTCCATCCGACTGAAACATGTCTCACTTGTAGTATATTTTCAAAGTTTTTAAAAAAATTATAAAGAGATTCTACTATTTTTATTATCCCTCAAAAACACGTTCATTGAGAACTTTTGACGATATTTCATACTAGGATTTGTTTATCACAAGTTCTCTTCAGGAGACGCATTAGGTGTACGGGCTAAATAGCCCCATTAATACAAATTAAAGAGAAAATAAGAATGTGGACCTCTTGTTTTGAGGTCGTCTCTTTGAAAGACAACCTTTTACAATAGTACCTACACTGGTGGAAAAAATATCATTTGCTGCTAATCATTTGCTGTGATTTTGTATATACGCAGCAATAAATAGGAAAAAGAATTAGAAAAAAAAAATGACATCATATGCTGCGGTTTTTTGGATGCCCGCAGCATATAAGCTTTTTTCCCATCAAATGCTGCGGTTTTTTGGATGCCCGCGGCATAAAGCCTTCTAAAATCGCACCATTTAACGTTACAAAACCTTCTGTTTCATTAAACCTTCTTCAACCTACTGTTTCTTCTTCAAACACCCTCTTCAAACGCACGACTTGTCCTTGCTTTTCTTGTTCTTCTTCTACAATCAATCTTCTTCAAACGACTAATTCTTCAAACGCACGTCTGCTGCTTCTTCATCAGCTGCGCAGAACCCATTGTTGTTATAAACCCACGACGAACCCATTTTTGTTGCTCTTCTTAAACCCACGAAAACCCATTGTTGTTATCGCGCTACAAGCATACATGAGTCTGCTTTGAATAATTCCCTTGCATCTAAACGCACGTTCATTCTGGCTCCATAAGTAAGTTTTATTTTTGAAATTGAACTTATCTTTTGATTTTTAAGTTCAAATAATCTCTAATTTGTTGATTTTAAATTTGCATTTGTAGTTTGCATTGGATATTTTTGGCCATATGTCCTTTGACGAATGTTGTGCCGTCTTCGACTCATTACAAAAAGCTCAAAGACCGCCTCGCAACACAAAATTCAAAGCCTTGTTGAATGCGTACGTAATTTTATAAATTTTATCAATTTCATTTAATTAAGTGTTATATATATATATATATATATATATATATATATATATATATATATATATATATATATATATATATATATATATATATATATAATATTACATTAATATTATTACAGGCATTGATATATAAATAGTTATACTTTTCCCATGCGTTTCAGCACAATGAAGAAAGTGCGTGGAGAAATGGGATCTATATCCAGAACCAAATTTTCGAAATGGACAGCAATAAAGGTAGACAACACTATTCGAAATACGTTTCATTTAAGTGTTTCTAGCACTTTCGCGCATAAAGTAGCTAAAACTTGGTTTGTTTTGCAGGAAACTTGGCACACAACACTATTTGGTATATATTATTGCGTTGAATTGGTAAGAATTGAAAATCATATTCATATGTTAGAAATTACGTGCTAAGTTGCGATTTTAAGGGTTTTTAAGCTTTTTTGCCACTTTCGCGCATAAAGTAGCTAAAACTTGGTTTGTTCTGCACGAAACTTGGTACACAACACTATTTGGTATATATTATTGTGTTGAAGTGGTTAGAATTGAAAATCATAGTCATATGCTAGAAATTACGTGCTAAGTTGCGATTTTAAGAGTTTTTAAAGCTTTTTTGGCACTAACATCTATTTTCTCTTAGTGCTTTCGACAAGATTATAATACCGTTGATTGCGGGTACTACACTCTCAAATACATGGACGATATCTTACAATCCGTGAATGAAATTGGAGTCGGAAACATTGATGCCGTAAGTATTTGTTATGTTCTTAAATTATAATATTATATATTTACTATTGGTAAAATTTAATGTTTATGTATCATTTAATTTAATATTATATTATAGGTTTTATACAACACTCCAAGGGAAACACGTCCTTTGAGAGATGAGGAAATGCGCAAATTGAAAGACAAGATTGCCGCGTATCTTGCTAATTTTTGTTTTTAGTAAATAATGTAATTAGTTTAGATTTAGGACTTTAATTTGTATACGTACATAATATATACGATCGAGAGTTTACAAAGAGATTATTGGTGATTATTGGTCATAATTGGTGATTATCATTGGATTATTACATTGTACCTTAATCATTGGATTATTTATTAATATTAAACGAAAAAAGAAAAAAAAATAATATGCTATATGCTGCGGGCTTACTAAAACCGCAGCATATAGTGTTACACTATATGCTGTGATTTTAGGAGGCCCGCAACATAAAGTCTTACACTATATGTTGCGGTTTTAATAGGCCCGCAACATATAGGCTTTTTTTGTGCTGCGGTTTCAAATAGGCCATCTGCTGCTATCAATAATGCTTGGGGCCTAAACCGCAACATATTATGGCCAAAAAACCATAGCAAATGAGCATTTTTCCACTAGTGCTATTTGTTTTTAAATTTCACATTTTTTCTTTCACAAATTTAGTCTACTAGATGGATGATAAGTGTAAATTTAAGCAATTAAAAATATTAAAAAACTAACTAATATAAGTGACTTATGCCCAAAAAAAAACCTACCTAGAAACTTAAAACAACTACCTAATTATTTTTTTTTTTTTTGAAATTTAACTATTACTAATTTTTCCTAAAATAAATTAGGGTTTGTAACTTTGGTAAATTAAAGTAGTTCTACCACCATAATTAATTTGTAGGGATGGAATTTAAATGAATTGCAGGTTAGGGTGTCGACAATATACTAATATAAATCTACAAACAACGGCTTTAAAAATTATTTAGGATGAAAAATTGTCCCAAGGTTTTATTGCGTATTTGGTCCATTAATTGTTTTATACTTGAAATAATATCTTTTGCTGGTTTAATTGTGGGACTACAATTTTAAATCTTCAGCATTTTCTCAATGTCACTTTAACTGATCAAATATTTAATAAGCGTGTAGGATATAAAATTTAAACACAATAATTTTTTTAAAACAAAATAATAACTATTGTTATTTTTATTTTTTTTTTTGAATTTTAACTACTACTAGTTTAGTTGCTAGTAGCTAGCCTCTCTGTTCAAAATTTACTCAACATACAAAAGAGTAGGAATCATCAATGATACCAAAATTAATTTTTAAATGAATTAATCTCGATTTACAACGAATTAACTTAAAGACATGAAATTTCTATCACCAAATTACAATTTACAAGATTAAACATGTTAATTTTTTCTCCGTAATAAATCTGATAAGGAATTCCACTAAAGCGGGTAATACTTAGAAAATTATACTCCTATTTTCATTTGTTAATGCCATTCACTTTTTTACGCAGATTCAAATGAAACTTAAAAGTCAATAATTTTGATTGTGAGTTGATATTTAAAAAGTATATATTGAGTCGAATTTATCAAGATTCCATATGAATATGTTTTTTTTTATTATATCTTGATATGAAATCGTAATCAAAGTTTGACACTAAAATTTTTAAATTATTTGAGAAGAACATATGAAAAAAGAGAAATTAACTCGTAGCTCAAAAAATAAATAGAACATATCAAATCCGATTGAAATTCAATTTGACAGTTTTCACCCATTTTTTAATTTCCTTCAATATTTTTGTTTCCGGTTATTGAATTTGAATTGAAACCTATTTTATGTTTTTTTTTGTATTATGAGTCTATAAATCTTCATTGGAACATTAAATGTTCTATATTGTTCAATATAATAAAATGATTATGTATCAAATGGAGAAGGTTATACATAATTTTTCAACAATTATTTAATTCTAAGAAAATAAAATATAATATTTAGATTTATTCGAATTCGATTAAACTAGAAATAACAATATCCATAAAATTGACTTTAAAAAATAATTCAATTTATTAAAAATGGGCATAATGAACGGCATATCCATATCTAACCATCACCTTAGCATTACGGTTAACAAATAAATACAAGTTGGAATATGAGTAAATATATATGTTGACTCCAACTAACTAACATGTACTCATCTTTGATCACTTATTAAAAGATATGATGATGAAACTTAATATTATATTTATGAGCAATTGATGTACGTATGAGAATTCGTCATCAACGGAATATGAAAACACCAAACTTTGATAAATACTTATAATATTAAAAGGTCCCCCCATTCACATGACTTAACTAACGGTTTCAAATGGGAAAATATTAGATTGAGACTTGTTAGGAAGTTAGAATATTTTTTTTTAATACAAAAGTGGGTTGGAGAAATTTCCAAAAGGCAATGTAATCTTATCGAACCTATCTCATCTTCATTCATCTCAAACATTTACTTTTGTATTTTTGTCGAATTTTGTTTTATCATCTTTAGCTTCTAAATCTTATCTCAAATCTCTTCTTATATATAATAATAAATTTTGTGGGTATGAATTGAGCCGGGTCAATTTTGGATGAAATTTAGTGTATTCTAATTAAAAATGATGTTGAAAACTAAAAATGATGACATGTAACTGAAAATGATAACGTAGAACTTAAAACATGTCAAAATAGTCGGGTTTAGGCTTCAATTGCATTTGACCCAATTTTTTCTAGTAATTTATAAATCGAATCATTTTTAAATTATGGATCAAACTTTCTGGGCTATGATCCACTAACTTTTAACTAGATGTCAGACTTATTTAAAATTGAATCAATATTTAATAATTCTGGACTTACGAAAGTTTTTGAAAAAAAAACACTTATACTTGAAATAGAAGTACTATTATTTAAGTCATTATTTGATAGTAGTTTTAGGTATTTGAATTCTAACATGTTTAAAAGTTAATTTCTAATATTATTTTTTCATTTTGAGGCAGTCGGTTGGAGGAGCAAGGTCCAAACATGGCAATTACTAAATGGGCAGAAGCAATTAGGACATTGCCATTGAATGTGTAAATGAGAGTCAAGAGTACAATGTTGTCAGAAGAGAAAATTAATATAGCATGTTGCAGTTGGACGCAATTGCTGACTATATAAGTATATCTCTTAATGAAACGGGGAACATAACATTATATGGCATGCCCCTTTTCATTTGGAATATGTTTGAGATTTTGACTCAATTAATTAAATAATTTAATTTGACTTATTTTGCCTATAAAATGAATTATATTAAGGTCAAAATAAAAAATATAAAATAAATTTGTATAATCTATTTAATTATACGTGTTATATTTGAGTAAAATTAATCAGTATAGCCTAAACGTAATACATTTAACATAAATTTTACTTTTCATAATAAATATAAAATTAACAACTAATAAACTAAATGTTTAAAATTGAGGCTTAAAAAGATTAAGATGGAATCAATGTAAAACTCTGAAATGGAAACAAAAAACTCTAAACGAGGTAAATGGGTCGAAATCAAGTTGACATGATATGCTACTTATTAGGTCAGAATTACATCGTGATTAACGAACCAATTAACTAAATGGGTTATGTTTAAATCAAGGGGTTTCTGACCTATTTATATATCACAAATTGTCATATGAGACAGTCTCATTAAGAAACGCGCCGTATACATTAATTAGATAGTCCATCTAATACATATGATGACAGTTATTTATATATAATCTCAACACAAATGCAATCCAACTTGATTTTTTGACAGGACTAATTAGGAATGCTCTCTGGCTGGGCTGGCAACACGCTTCTTGTTAGTGTTTGAAATGCTTTCTTTTTGGGGGATATTTTGTTTCCAAGATCTAATTGATTTGCGTTTTGGGCCCATAAAGAATAATTGTGCTTCTTTTTTGCTTTATTTTCTTCTACTTTCCTTAATTTAAAATGACTTTTTGTGATTTATTTTACAAATAGCTTAAGTTTACTCATTCTAAACTCTAAACTTTAGCTTAGGCCTTCTACAAACTTGTTTGATATTTTAACTTTTTATCATAATTTTTTTGACCTTTTATTTTACCTTAATTTAAAATTAATATATAATTTGTTGGCTTGTGGTATGTTGGCTCATTTTTTTTCCAATAATAATCAACACTAATATACAATTTTACCAAACATTATGCAAACAATTGACTTATTCAGTTATCTTAAAAACAAATAATAACAGTCAACTCTAGCTGATCAGTCGACTAAACTAATCAATTATTTGCAAAATAACCTTTAAAATTTACATCAATTTAAGTTAAATTACTAATATATATGTCACTCAGTTGAGTTCTACCAATATTGGTTGTTAAACAAGACCATAATCTCTACAAATATTTAAATTTTAAAGTAAAACTTTACCTATGAATTTTCATCGATACATATTCATATGAGATCGTAATAGATTCACCCTAATATATAGTTTACAAAAGCAATATCAATTGAAAAGAACTTCAAAATAACATAAGAACGTCAAATTATATGTATGGCCTAGTTATATTCTTCTTCTAGCTAATTCCAATGATTTTACTTCAATATCGAACAGTTGAAAGAATCACCTAAATAATTGGCAGCAAGAGAATGAAATAGAAGTTAAAAAAAATGAATGAAATATGTAGATGAAAAAAAAAAGGTAACAGAAAAAACCGCATAACTAAAACTAGAAATATGATAAAATTAAATAACGACCTAAATAAAAAAGTGTGATAAAATAAAAGTGTTATATTAAATAGATAGTAAATATAAAAATAATATGACTTGAACATCACCAATATTATTGATAGGTCATTGTCGAAGGCTTTAATTCGTTCATTAATCATTTAGAATTTTAGATTAGAATGGAGACCACAATATATTTATGTGAAGTTTTGGATTGTCCAAAACAAAATCACTGCATGCCAACAAAAATCAAAAAATGGTGAAAACTTTACGCAACTAAATGTGAAGAATTCCCAAACAAGGAAAACAACGAATCATGCCTTTTAACTACCCAATTTATGTGTTTACTATGTATACTTAAGTTTGTCTTTCAAAAGGTACAAAGGACTATTCCACTTATTTAGATTTCAATTGTAAAAGATTTCATAATTGGGATCACTATTGTAAAAGGTAAGTGATATGTGTTTTGGACCGAGACTCGTACTTAGGAAGTGATGTTTCTCGATAAAACAATATTAGGGATTTTCTATGAAGGGTTTCATCACCCCACTTTTCATGTCCATTGAAGAAGAGAGGACTTACAAAACTCAAAATAGCCCCTCAACGGCATAAGAAGCTTTATACATCAAATAGAAGACAAAAAACCTAGCCAAAAGAACATAACCTTAGAGCATCATCAGACCATTAGTTGTAATCAACTAGTAACAACATCAAGATAGGTAGCAACTGCACAATAAACAACACCACTATACAACAGAAACAACAATGCGCACCTAAAAATTTGCAGTAGTAGGCTTTGGATTCTGCGCAAGATAACATAATCTAAAGTTGGTACACTAGAAGCTTTTTTAGTTTGAAAACTGAGATTTAAGTCAGTATATAGCAGTGGAATGATCTCAGTTACCAGCTGCATATCTACACAACAGACACGATCAGCCCAACGCCTGATTAGTGCAATAGTAGAGCATCCTCAGTGACTTCGAGTTAGCTCAATAACAGGCTTATAACATAGTAACAGATCATCAGCTCAATGAGTAAGCTATGAAGGGATATGGAACATCTTAAGGTGGTTCTTGATCTCCCCCTTGAATTTGAAGGTCAATGAACTGGAGGGTTTTAACCATTCCCTCTCAAACAGCGAGGTTCCTGTTGTTCCAAATGGCATACACTGTGGATGCATAAATAGTTTTCATAATCTGTTGTTGAACTTTCTTAAGCTTGTACCTCTGGAAATTCATCTTTGTAATGTACTTAAATCTGATACTCGTCCTACTTTTAATACCGTCAAGGCATATCTGGCTAAAAGGACACTCAAAAAACAGATGTTTGCCACATTCTGTAGCTGCTGAACAAAGGAGACGTAGGTCATCTATTGAAACCCCTACCTTCTTGAGTTTATCTTTTGTCTTTATTTTTTCTAGAGCCAAAAGCCAACAACGGAATCTAGCTCTTGAGAAAGAAAATCTGTTTCATACTTGATCTCTCTAGTTAATTTTTTGGTGCTGGTTGAAAGTCTCCATGTAGATCTCTTCGATGGAGTACGAGTTCTGAAAAATCCACTGATTCCAAGTATCTTTAATGAAGCAGAGTTTTTTAATGATCAAACTGGTCGTGCTTGGGGCATTAAACAGAGCCCAGTTACCCCCCTTCGTATAAACATCATGAACTCATCTGACCCATAAGGAATCTTTCATCATGTAAATGTGCCAAGCGATCTTCCTCACAACTACTTGATTCCACACACTAATGTCTCTCATCCCTAGATTTCTAAATTTCTTAGATTTACAAACCTGTTTCCATCTCACAACTCCAGATTTATGAGAGTTATTGATTCTAAACCATAAGAATCATTTTCATATAGCATGCATACAATTAATAACTTTCTTTGGAAAGATGAACATTTGGAACCACTAAGCCGAAATCCCCATCAGACTGAATTGATAAGCTGAAGTCTATCTGCATATGAAAGGTGTTTGTCTTGCCACCCCTTGATCCTACTGGTCATCTTAGTTGTAAGTTATTCACATTCAGCAATAGAGAGTCTTTTACAGGATAGTGAAACACCCATGTATCTGAATAGGAGAGATCCAAAGGGAATGTGAGAGAGATCTCCAATAGTAGATCCAACAGAAGAAGTAACCCCTGCTGTGTAGATTGCAGATTTTGAGGCATTGGTCTGAGGGGAAGAGGCTAAGGAGAAGTATTGCATGTAATTTCGGAGGATTCAAACCGTGGGAAGATCCCCTTTGCAGAAGAGCATCAGATCATCAACAAAGCATAGGTGAGTGAGTTTGATCCTCCTGCATCTACGGTGATACCTATATTGATCTTCAACACTTCTCAAGATAAGAGATAGGTATTTCATACCAATAACAGAAAGCAAAGGATATAATAAATCACCTTGTCTTAACCCTCGCTTGGCTTGAAACGTGGGGGTCCGGTACCCTTAAGCATAAGAGAATAGCTAGAGGAGGTTATACAAGTCATGACTATGTGAATGAAATGGTTTGGCAAGTTAAGGGCTATCAGCATCTCCTTAATAAACTGCCAGTCCATTGTGTCATAAGCCTTACATAAGTCAATCTTAACTAGACAACTTGGGGAGAAACTTTGCCTACACTACTATTTGACTAGGTCTTAGCACAACAAGATATTATGCATTATACTTCTTCATGCTACAAAGGGCCCTTGGGCTTGATCGATTTTAATTCCAAGAACCAATTTAATTCTTGCACAATCAGTTTAGAAATACATTTGTACAACACATGAAAACAAGATATAAGGCAGAAGTCACCTTGGTGAGAAGGGCTCTGAGTTTTAAGGATCAGAGTGAAGGTAGTATTGTTCGAACTCCTAGACATCCTACCATTCATAAAGAATTAGTACACAACCTAGATGACATCCTCGCCCACTGCATCTCATGAGGATTTTTAAAATTTACTGTTGAACCCATCCAAACCTGGGGCTTTATCATTGGGGATGCTCCACATTGCCTCCTTGCTAAAAGAAAGGTTCAGAAGTCCACGTTGTGCTTCTGAGATGATAGGACCATTGCGAGCTATCTCTAGGTTTAGCTTAGCTCTGTCCGTATGCTCGGTACAGAAAGCTTGCTATAAAAGTGAAAGAATTCCTTTTGAATCTGAAGCAGGATAAGAGATATCACTTCCATTGATATGTAACTGAGTGATCCTATTCGATCTATGTCTCTGTTTGAGACTTTGATGGAAGAACTTCGTATTATCATCTCCCAGGTAAAAATTCACCTTTGCCTTTTGCCTCATAATCACTCAAGCTCGTTGAGCTGCTACAGATGAGAATAGGCATGTTACTCTTCAGATGCAAGCTCCTCATTATCAGGATGAGTATGAAGTTGGCTTTGGACTGCTAGGAGATGTTTATGGGCCTTTTGGATTTCAAATTTATAATGGTGACGCCCATATTGCCTCCGTAGGAGATTTTTCAAAAGGATAAGTTTATGAGACATTTTGAAACTGAGTTGCACCACATTGTTAGTGCTCCAGACTTCATGAACATTCTCTAAGAAGTTATTCTTCATAGTCCAGTAGTTGAAGAATTTGAAAGGGTTTTTATCTCCTTATGGAGTAAAAGAGGTAACAAACATGGGATAGTAATCAAATAATCCTTCATGAAGGAAAACAACAGCAGAGTTAGGAAAAGTATCTTCCCAAAGATCATTTCCTAGAATTCTATCAATCTTGCTCATGACACGTCTAGCACCCGCCTGTTTGTTTGTCCATGTAAAGAAACGAACACTGCACCATAAGTCATGAACCCTAAACTACTTAATGAAATCTCGAAGAGTTTTAATTTCATGAAGTCGCACTGGTTGTCCCTGTCTTTCATCAAAATTAGCAGCACAGTTGAAGTCATCCAGAATGAGACAAGGAGTCTTTATAGAGCTACTAATCTCCTAGAAACTCAAGAAAAGCTTCTTTCATTCATGACGTTCCGAGGATCTTTAGACATAGGTATAGTGAAATTTTTCCCCAGTCTTAGAAACACCCATAACATGAATGAATTGACTATGACAATGTATTCTATCAATATGAACATCCTCATTCTTCCATCCAATGATAATTTTGCCCCATCATGCCAGGTTAGATTACTTGTAGTACACCGACTAGGGAACACTTGAAGATAAAGAGCCTCTAAGGCTTTCATCTTTATCTTTATTTTAAGGAGGCCAATGAGGATAATATTGTTTGTGGATAATAAGTTTGCAACTTCAATTTGTTTATTAGCCTTATTGAGACCCCTAACATTCCACGCACATATATTAATCATTGCCTTGGATGGGAACAACCCCCAACGCTGTGTTTATTGCAGATTTTTCATTGGTATATTCCAAGGGAATAATCTCAGTCTCTGTTACAAGGAAGGAACTTTTTCCAAGTACATTGAAAGAATTCCTTACGTTCATATCAAATTGAGAAGCTTCGGCTACTGCACTGCCAGCAGGATGTATGTCTGGAACATCTGTCCCTTGCTGCTGTCCTCTGCTAACTGATTGTGGGTCTGGGAAAACAGAATGCTGTTGTTGCTGACCCACTGTCGCAGTAGCCGGTATGGTTGCATCCTTCTCTTCCTCTATCCTCTTTTGAAATGGTTTCTTGAATGCTCTCAACCCATTTTCATCCGCCTTAAGGGCATGCTTGGACTGGGAGTAAATATTTAAGGAGGGAAATAAAGCCAAACTAATAAAATATAAGCAAATAGAAATACATTTGAAGTAGTTGAAATAGTTGTTAAGAAGATAAAATGAACATAAAATAAAAATAATGAAGGAAAAAAAGTATAATTTCCCATATTATGGAGGTAATATATTTCTCTACCCTCCCCTAGAATAAATATTTACCCCATAAAATTGAGAGCTCCTTTTATTTTTCATCACTTTTTAACCATTTTTCCACCTTTACAACAATTAAATTTCACTAATTTTGCATTTATCAACTTTATTTTCTTAGACTTTTTTTCACCTCCTAAATATTCACATCCAATCCAAACAAACTCTAAGGGTAAAAACCTATTTAGAAAACTCATCTTTTGGTGAACAAATTTCAATATTTTTCTTCTATTCCTTTTTCACTTTCACTTTATCGAAGACCTTAAATGTCTTTACGCTACATATTAAGAATCAAAGACAAACTAAGCTTGGTTGAAGAATATTGAAAAAAGCAAACAGACCAGTACAAAATAAATGGAGGAGTATAAATCATTTATGAAGATTCAAATCCTTTTGAATGATG